>NC_056043.1:2561237-2587676 GCF_004379255.2 Salvia splendens | reverse complement strand
CAGATATAACAAAACTCACACATAAAGTCAAGCTACTTATATTCATCAATACAATCAGAGCCGAACACAACAAATTCAGTGACAAAAATCAAAATCTTTAATACTCTCTCATATACCAATTACATGTCACATATTTGACGGATGTGAATTTTAAGAAATAACAATTTTTTGATAACACGAGTTTTAATACATAATTTATAAAGTAATATACTCCCTTCGTCCCAAATTTGATTTCTCTCAAATTCAATTCCAACTTTCATCTTCATAGCAAATCGTGGAAAATAAAATAAAAAAACAATCGAAAGAGGCAAATACTGAGAGTAGAGAGAGGGGGACATACATGAATCAGAGGGAGAAGGTTCAATAGTGGTGTTTTACTGTTTTGGGTGATTAAGCATATTGAGCAAAAATTTAGTGGTCACGGCAATACCACATGGCAATGCGACGTGGTATGTCCCACTAATAATACTTTGACAAATGGATTTATAGAAGTCCAACTAAATACTTTCATCTTTTTCTAAAAAGGACATTATTATAAATTCGGAAACTATCCAAAAATTAGAGTACTTATATTTAATATAATGAATGCATTTATATTTGACCAAAATACTTCCACTATGAACTAGCAAAATTTATTTCGTCCTTTTATATTTCTAATTCTAAGAATAATTTAATAAACAAAATATATGTAGTAATTAACTTATTATATTTTGATTTTTAGAGTTTTTTATGGTATGTCAATGATAATTTAATATAATAAAATTAACTTTTATGTCATTTTCTTATTATTAGCTACTTATATATTTAATATAATTATTCATATAGTCTTTAACAATGGTAAAATAAGTATAAAAATGAAACTATATAATCAATCATAGTTACATACGTTTAATATAATGCTAACAAATTTTGTTTACGATTTAGTTTAAGGTTATGGTAATCATTTGTAATTTTTTGCATACATATAAAACAAGAAATAAAGTAAACAACAAATTTAAGTTAGCATTACACTAACTGTGCGAAAAATCACAAATAAAAAATGTAACTATAAATTAAATTATAAATAAAATTCAGTGGCATTACATTAACTATGCGAAATTAGGAATAATTATATAGTTTCATTTTTATATTATTTTACCATTGCACATATATGAATAATTATACTATTAAACATAAAGGTGGCAAATTACCTTAATTTTGTTATATTAAATACTCGTCTGCATTCTTATTGACAACTAATTTGGTAACAAAATATATAAGTGTGTTATACATGTATTCATTATATAGGTGGTATTAATTTTTGGACTTTCCAAATTTTTAATAATGTCCATTTTTAGAAAAGGATGAAAGTATATAGTTGGACTTCTATAAAAATCCATTTGTCGAAGTATTATTAGTGGGACATACCATATCATATTGCCATGTGGTATGCCTTGACCACTAAATTTTTGCTCTAAGTATATTGGCTTTGCTTTTAAATTTTATATAAAATAAAAATAATATGTAATAAATGAAAATTGTAGGTTGACAAAATTTTGGTTACCAGCTGATACAATTATTATTATAATCGAAAGGAATTATGGAGAATACTACAGTGATAAATTTCTAAAATTATGGAAATCTATAGGTATAAACAATACTGGTAATAATCATAACTATATATGGAGATTCACAATGTTCAGGCATGATTTTTTACTAGGAAAAATATATTCACAGTTTTTTTTTCACTTTTCATAGATTTTTATACTGCTTTCTACATTTAAGTAGGTCCTTATAACTTTTTAAACTTTTGTTTTATTAAATCCTTATTGTTTGGTGAAAAATTTTATTTTCATTAAATCGTTATTGCATTGTATGGTCTTCTTTAACTATCCTATTCTTTTAAAAACCCTTTCTTCATTTGTCCTTGAAAAATATATTGGGTTGTAATCTTTTAGCTGTCTTGTTTACAATGCCATTTTTTGATTGACCATGTATTGATCATTAGGTGAATCAATTATAAGCACAACATGAGAAGGTTGAGTTTTTTCTCCATAATACTAATACTATGAAAATACACAAGTAGGATATGAGGAAAGACATGTTAAATAACAGAAAATTAATAATGTCATGCATAAAGATCTAATAAAATAAATTTTTAAAAAATATAAGGCCTCTCTTACAAGAAATAAAGTACCAAAACCTATGAAAGTACATGATCCTTATAAAAACTAAATGACTTAACATTGCAAATCCTCATAGTTGTGAGCGAGAGAAAGCTTGGGATATAAGTGATGATGTTGTAAACATGATCGTTGGAACGGTCAAGAAAAGAATTGCTCACAAGGCATTCATCAGTGTTGTGGTTGTAGATAACTAGTTGATTATCTGTATCCACGATAAACAACAGGTCACTATTTGCAAAAACTTTGAGCGGGAAAACAACTTCACCGATTTGTGGTCGGTCAATCCTACATGCCTTTACCCAAGAATTCGTATCCCCATAGTTTTTCATCCACCAGATCACAATTCCAGGATATTTTAAACTATCGCATACACATAGCTGACTCTCCAAAACAAATAGCTCATAGTCGCCTCTCACATGACGCCAATTTCTATCAGGATCATTACTATTATCATGAGGAGGAAGAGAAAACTTTGTAAAGACCTCGGTTTCCAGATCAAAGCAACAAACGAAGAGACTCTCCTTCAAATCAGATGCCAACCAGTGAAGATTTTCATTAAAAAATACAGCATTTTCCCGAGGCATTCTAGGGTAGAACTTCGGCCCTACAATTCTTCTCCAACACCCTCCTCCTCTTTCTAGAGTGTATACATGATACGACCTAACCTGATCACGACATAAAATCTTGTATTGTCCACTTATTTTGCTCACTCCAAATCCAGCTATGCAGCTACGCTCAGGAAGGCGAGGAATCTCGACACATTCACTTGTGATTGGATTGCATACGAAAAGAACATCATCACATCCTGATACGGATCACTCGAGAATGCAAGACGAGGAACCAGCTGTAGAAGTCCCAGCGACAGCCACGAAGACCAGGAAGCGAATGCAGCAGAAGAGGTCCGAGGGGAATGTGGAGGCAAGATCGTTGAGGCCAAGGGATCGAATTAAACCCCCGCAGAAGCTGGCGAATTACGTCGCCAAGTAGCGACGTGATTAAGGAGAAGATGCTCTGTTTTGTTAGCTCTTATTCTGTTTTGTTATTTCTTATTTTAGTATTGTTTCCTTTTTCATAGCTAGTAGTTAAGCTTTATTAATTGAATTATTGTAATCGCGTCGGGCGTCTATAAGCCCCGTTCGGGTTTTCTTCGTTGATTCTTTCCCGGACGTCTAGGTTAGGTCGAATCAACCCTAGGGTCTTAGTATAAATAGGGCCATGTTTTCGAATATTCATCATCAATATATCATAATATTTTCGGCCCAAAGCTTGAGCAACAAGAAACGCAAACCCTACCGCTGACGACGAGCCTCTCGCTCGCGTGCAGCCCCTTCGCCGGAAATCGCCGACGACCCAGACCTCCTGGGCGCCAGATAATTCCCGGTCGTGTTTCTTGATCGTGTGTAATCGACGTTGAGAATTGCATTCTTAACAAATTGGTGTCTTTCATTGCGTACTCACCATGGATGTTTCTGACTCTGTTCTACCACCAGCAGGCCTCCTGACAGGCGGCAACGCTCAAGAGATTGTGGCGAACCGGCCCCATCGCGGGGAATCGCTCACTCACCGTGGCAGCAACGGCCACCGGCCACCGCCACAGGGCGATCCACAATCGAGCACCATCCACATCGAAGGCTCGGGTCCCCGTGATCCGATTTCTTTGGGGTTCGAGAAGATTATGCAGCGCTTTGATACCCTGGAATTTCGCCTGGCCGCAACTGATCGGAGGGTTGACGGTTTGGAGGTTCCGCTCCTCCCTGATCCAGATCCACCATACTTTTCAGACGATACGGATGTGATTCCGCATCGCACTCATCGCGAGGTTATGGCTTCCGACGGGGATGTCCCCCGGTATTTCAACCACAGCCGCCGCGCTCGTGGTGGGGACGTCCGCCGACGACGAGTTGATTTTCGCGATCACCCGCGACGGGAGGGTTTGATGACTGCTCAACCCCATGACCCTGCTGTTCGTCGAGACCGCACATACTCCAGACGTGGGTCAGCATGGGATAGACCCATGCCTCACTTCCCTCAGGAATGGGGCCGAGGTTTTAACGGGTACCACCACTCTACATCATGGGACCCACCCTCACACCGTCATGCAAACAACACGGGCAGAAGGGAGACGCCGCGGGATCTTGACATGAAAGCTCCCCGTTTCGACGGCTCCGACGCTTCGAATTGGATTTCTAGAGTCGAATATTATTTCGACCATTTACAATTGGCAGATGAAGATCGTCTACACTATGTGGTAATGTTGTTTCAGCCACCGGCGGCTGAATGGATTTTTAATTACAGAGCCAACAACCCGGTCGTGACGTGGCTTGAGTTTCTGGAGGATGTCCGCCATAGGTTCGACCCCCAGAGCTTCCGTAATTGCGCGGGGCCCTTATCGAAGCTGGTACAGACGGGCAGCGTAACAGAGTATCACGATGCCTTTGATAGATACCTTAATAGGGTGCAAGGAATTTCCGAGGAGGCCCTAATTCCGATCTTCATCACGGGGCTCAAGGAGCCCATCCAAGAAAAGGTCGAGTTACAGCAGCCATCTTCTTTGGCAGAGGCGATGGCTTTGGCACTGAGGCTGGCCTCGTCGCACGAGGAGCGTCATCCCCAACAACTCCGGGGTAAATGGGGCGGTCGGGAGTCCCGTTTTACACACCCTGACAGCAGCCCAGCCACGACCCCAGCCCCCTCCAGTCAGCTCGCGGCAGCCCGGCCTAGGGAGACGGTGAAACCCGGCTTCCGGCCCATTCGGGTCTCGAACGCTGAAAAGGCTGAGCGCTCCCGGAAAGGATTATGCTACCACTGTCCAGAGAAGTGGGTGCCGGGGCATGTGTGCAAGCTGAAGGTTCTGTGTTATATAGGCGACGACGAGACCACGGACGACCTGGACGGGTCAGACGCAGAGGACGACCCGGAGACAGTGATCACGGCGGACCTCTCACATCTCCACACATTGTCGGGGACCAGCAAGTCCCGCCCTTTCAACGTTATAGGCACAATCGGGAAGACTACAGTCAGCATACTTATCGATACAGAGAGCAACCATGATTTTCTCCACCCCCGAATGGCGGAGCAATTGCACTTATCCTTGACCCCGATCCGGCCATTTAGAGTCTATGTGGGCAATGGTGCATCATTGATTTGTTCACATATAGCACGCAGAACCAAGCTCTCTATCCAGGGCGTCGACTTCCTTCTGGACTTGCACATCATGGAAATTCATGGTCCGGATATTGTGCTCGGTATGGATTGGTTGGAGTCATTGGGACGAATATCGGCGGATTTTGTGGGGAAAACCTTGGAATTTTCGCAGAATGGAGTACCTGTAGCACTACACGGAGTGCAACCCTCTCCGCGCCTTATCACCTTGCAGTCATTAGCAATGTTGGCCGCCCACCCCACGGCCAACGAGTTTTACGAGATAGTGAGGATTGAGCCTGAGGTGCAGGACACCAGCGTGGACTTTCCCCAGGATACACCGCCGACGGTCCAGGCGGTGTTGGAGAGATTTCGGCCGGTATTTGAGGTGCCGACGGGGATGCCACCGCGACGTGAATATGATCATCGGATACACCTGCTGCCTAATTCTAAACCAGTCAATGTGCGGCCCTATATGTATCCCTATTTTCAAAAAAATGAGATCGAAAGGCAGGTGAGGGAAATGCTCGCGCAAGGGATTATTCAACGGAGTCAGAGTCCGTTCTCTTCCCCGGTCCTGTTAATTAGAAAGAAAGATGGATCATTCAGGTTTTGCATCGACTACAGGGCCTTGAACATGGCTACGGTGCCCGACCATTTTCCAATCCCAACAGCAGATGAACTCTTCGACGAGCTGGGACGTGCGAAATTTTTCACCAAATTGGATTTGAGGTCCGGTTACCATCAGATTCGTATGCATGATGCGGACGTGTTTAAAACAGCTTTCAGGACACACGATGGCCATTTTGAATTCTTAGTGATGCCGTTCGGCCTTACCAATGCTCCGTCAACGTTTCAGGCAGCCATGAACGGGATTTTTCAGCCATTATTGAGGAAGTGCGTAATTGTATTCTTCGATGACATCCTCGTATACAGTTCCACATTGGATGACCACTGTTCTCACTTACAGCAGGTGCTCGAGTTATTGCAGTCCCATAAATTCTTCGTCAAGCTCTCCAAATGTTCATTTTGCAGCACGACGGTTGAGTATTTGGGCCATTTGGTCTCAGACGGCAGCCTAAAGGCCGACCCCGCAAAGATCGATGCAATGACGTCATGGCCAACACCTAAGACCGTGAAACAACTACGTGGATTTTTGGGCTTAACAGGGTATTATCGACGCTTCATTGCTAATTATGCCATGATTGCCGCACCCCTAACTGATCTATTAAAGAAGGAGTCCTTCGTATGGTCGGAAGCGGGGGATGCCGCGTTCGCGGCCCTCAAAGGGGCCATGACTACAGCTCCGGTTTTGAGTTTACCGGATTTTGAGAAGCAATTTTGCGTCGAGACGGACGCTTCGGATGTGGGAATTGGGGCGGTGTTAATCCAAGATAAACATCCCATTGCCTATTTTAGTAAGAAGCTCGGCCCGCGCCGTCGGGTCGCCTCGACGTATCATAAGGAGCTTTACGCCATAGTGGAAGCAGTGCAGAAATGGCGGCAATATCTCCTTGGCCGAGGGTTCATCATACGTAGTGACCATAAAAGTTTAAAGGATCTCCTTCAACAGGTTGTGCAGACCCCGGATCAACACCTTTACATCCGAAAATTAATGGGGTATAAATTCTGTATCGAATACAAGAAAGGAAGCACCAACAAGGCGGCTGACGGCCTTTCGCGACGCGAGGGGGGCGTGGACCAAAATTCTGATCTGGGGCCAGCCGAGTCCAGCGCGGAGCCAGAGCATGAGCCGCGGACAGAAGCAGCGTTTCTCGCTGCAGTAGCCCAGCCCGTTCCCGATCTGCTACAGCGGCTGCGGGAGGAGACCGCGGACCTACCAGACTTGCGGGCATTGGTCGCCCAGATCGCGGAGGGAACAGCCCCAGCACATCTATCTGTTGTCGACGGGCTAATATATTTCAATCGTCGAGTCCTCCTCAGCCCAGACTCGAAGCTAAAGCGCTTGTTGTTAACTGAGCATCACTGCACGCCGATGGCGGGTCACCCGGGTCATGATCGGACCTTTCGTCTTGCATCGGCCGGATTTTATTGGCCCCGTATGCGCAAGGATGTCAAGAAGTTTGTTGAATCCTGCGCAGTATGTCAATCCACGAAGTACTCGACACAAAAGCCTGCGGGTTTGTTACAACCCCTGCCCATTCCGTCCCAAGTTTGGGAGGACGTTTCTATGGACTTCATCACGGGCCTTCCCCCGTCTAAGGGATACACCACGATTATGGTGGTGGTGGATCGCCTGTCAAAGTATGCACACTTTGCCCCGTTACCAGCCAAGTTCGACGCCTTACGGGTCGCCCATCTCTTCATCAGTACGGTGGTGCGCCATCATGGATTCCCGAAGACTTTAGTCTCGGACAGGGACTCGGTGTTTTTGAATGCTACTTGGGAGGAAATGCTGCGATTGAGCGGGACTAGGCTGCATTTCTCTACTGCTTATCATCCGCAATCGGATGGACAGACGGAGGTTCGGAATCGCGGTCTCGAACAGTACCTTCGGGCGTTTACTGCGGATCGCCCATCTAAGTGGGGCAATTTCTTGCCGTGGGCAGAACTAGCCCTCAACTGTTTCCACCACGCTGCGTTGGGCACTTCGCCATTCCGAGCTTTATATGGACGGGACCCTCCGCTGCTTGTGGCTTCCCCACCGTCGGCTGCCACGCCCCCGAAAGTGGCGGAGTTAATAAATCAAAGGGGGAAGTTGCTGACTGAATTGCGTGAGAATCTTACCCGTGCTCAACAACGCATGTGCGAGGTGGCGAATAAACACAGGAGGCACGTCGAATTTGAGGTTGGGGACTTGGTGTGGCTAAAACTACAGCCGTACCGTCAACACTCCGTGGCTAAGCCGCTTTCGGCTAAGTTAGCAAGGCGTTTCTACGGGCCTTATGAAGTGTTGCAGCGCGTGGGCCCGGTGGCATACCGTCTCCGCCTGCCGGAGGGAAGTAGAATTCACGACGTGTTTCACGTCAGTTTGCTTCGTGAATTCGTGGCGGGTGATGAGGAGTCGATTCCGCGCAGGGAGTTGCCGGACACATTCGTGGGGAGCAGACCGGTGGCGACCCCGGTAGCATTGGAGGAATCACAGGTCCTATGGCACGACGGCAAGCCGGTGGAGCACGTGTTGGTGCGATGGTCAGATGGCACAGACTCCCCTTCGTGGGAGCCACTCGATGTGATTAAACGGCGTTTCCCGAATCTCCCCCTTGAGGTCAAGGAGGCTGCTAACCGGGGGGGAGTTGATACGGATCACTCGAGAATGCAAGACGAGGAACCAGCTGTAGAAGTCCCAGCGACAGCCACGAAGACCAGGAAGCGAATGCAGCAGAAGAGGTCCGAGGGGAATGTGGAGGCAAGATCGTTGAGGCCAAGGGATCGAATTAAACCCCCGCAGAAGCTGGCGAATTACGTCGCCAAGTAGCGACGTGATTAAGGAGAAGATGCTCTGTTTTGTTAGCTCTTATTCTGTTTTGTTATTTCTTATTTTAGTATTGTTTCCTTTTTCATAGCTAGTAGTTAAGCTTTATTAATTGAATTATTGTAATCGCGTCGGGCGTCTATAAGCCCCGTTCGGGTTTTCTTCGTTGATTCTTTCCCGGACGTCTAGGTTAGGTCGAATCAACCCTAGGGTCTTAGTATAAATAGGGCCATGTTTTCGAATATTCATCATCAATATATCATAATATTTTCGGCCCAAAGCTTGAGCAACAAGAAACGCAAACCCTACCGCTGACGACGAGCCTCTCGCTCGCGTGCAGCCCCTTCGCCGGAAATCGCCGACGACCCAGACCTCCTGGGCGCCAGATAATTCCCGGTCGTGTTTCTTGATCGTGTGTAATCGACGTTGAGAATTGCATTCTTAACACATCCATCCAAGAATAAAAGCAAACCATTAGCTGAACCAACTACTAAACGATCGTTACAAGTAGTATTTGAACAAAAGCTGAATTGGAAAAGTGGCTTAAAGGCCTCATCGCAGATCGCGAACCCCATCTCACGATGAACGAAAGCCATGCATGCATACGACGTTGCAAAGTCACCGCCTTTTATCAGATTGAGCCATGATTTGCAAACAAACTTGCACCTCATAATGCATCTAATCGGAAGCCTTCTAACGATATCTATAGTCAACTCTCGTGGTAGATTTGTCAACAAATCTTTCTTTTGCAACAGTAGTTCATTCGTCATCTGACACTCTGAATTGCAGTAGTTCAAAATTTGGATGAAAACATTACATAATAAAGAGTATATTTAAAACAAATATTCATTTAAAATGAGCTAATCCTTGATTTTCTAAAGAAATGGAAAATAGATTAAATGGATTACCACTTATACCCAATACAACACCTATATAACACATTCAATCACAAAAATCAATTTTCAATACCAAATTCGGTAACTCTCAAATTCAATTCCTACATCCATCTTCATAGCAAATCGTGGGAAAAAAAAGCAATCGAAAGAGGCAAATGATGAGAGCAGAGAGAGGGACGTACCTTTTTGGGTTTCAATGGTGTTTTGGGTGATTAACATAACTTTTAATTTGGTTTATTGGCTTTCCTTTACATTTTTATAAATAAAATAAATTAATATGTAATAAATGAAAATGGTAGGTTGACGAAATTTTGTAACAATCTGAATCATCTGATACAATTATTATTAAAATCGAAAGGAATTATGGAGAATGGAGATATTTAAATTTCTTAAATTATGGCAATCTACAAATTACTGATCTCTAGAATTATGAAATCAAATTGTTTTTAATTTTTATTTTACGAACAAAGCATGACTCACTTAAAATTCATAAATAATTCTAGGATGATTACTTGAAATAATTGATTTTTTGGTGTAATATCATTGATATAAACAATATAATAGTAGTACTAAAAGATATACAAAGCAAATTAATCGTATATTTAATACTAAGTTCATGGAAGAAGTACAATACAAAATAAAATAAAAAAAATTGAAGATATTGAATGCAAAATAAATAAATAAATTAAAGATATAGTACAACGCAAAAAAAATAATCTTATTAGTGTGGGAATTATTATCATTTAATATTTTAATGATATTATACTTAAATAATTTGGTAGGTTGACTAAATTTGGTAGCAATATGATACAATTATTATTATAATCGAAAGAAATTATTGAAATTACTAAAAAAAATACTCCCTCCGTCCAAAAAAAATAGTCTCAATTGTGTGGGACACATGTTTTAAAGAGAAATTGGTAAAGTAGGAGAGAAAAGAGAAAAAAATAGGTAAATTAAGAGAAATAAAGAGAAAAAGTGAGTAAAGTATGTAAAAGGAGAAAAAATGAGTATAATATGAGAAAGAAACTTTAAATATGACTATTTTTTGTAGACATCCTAAAATAATAAAATAGAATTATTTTGCGTGGACATATGGAGCAGTGTACTATAAATTTAGTAATTAAATCCTATTATGCCATAAACATTGTCTCAAAATCATGACCCACTAAGCTAATCCCTGATTTTCGAAAATTATGGAAAATTGATAGAAGTGTCCCAATTATTATACACTCCTATGCACTAAAAGTGTTAGTTCGCACAGATTTATTTTTGGGTCACTCCCAAAAGGCATCAAACTAATTGGGGTTGGACATGAATTATATACACCTTCCAACTTCTCTCACTCATCCGATGTGAGATAGGTTTGTAACCCAACAAAAAGATCTCACCGGTTGAATTGAGGTGCTTTGCAAATTATAAACAAAAAGATCATGCAAATAAACTAAAAACACATAAGACTTTATTAAACAAAAAAAAATAGTATACAAATCACCCAAAGTGTAACAACGTGTTCATATGTTTCAACAATAAAAATTTAAAGACTGAACATTACGAAACCCCATAGACATGAGCGAGAAAAAGCTTGCGGTATAAACAACAATGTTGGAAGAATAACGTTGTTCGGAACCAACATATGTCACAAAATCTCTAGTGTTTTTGGAGTAGATATATAGTTGATCAGTAGATGGGAACGTAGAAAAACGATCTGATACTGCAAATAACAAGTCACCATTCCCGAGAATTTGGACCATGTACAAAAATGGGTACACTTCGGGTAAGGTGAAGCTATATTCCTTTATCCAAGATTTCTGATCCTCGTAGTTATCCATCTTCCAAATAATAACGTGTTGCCAATCTAAAATATCACATAAATATAGCCTATCCTCAAAAATATATAGCCGATTATTGCCATGGGCATTGCCACTATAATCCCAAGGAACTGAAAAACTGGTAAAGAGCTCGGTTTCCAAATCAAAGCAACAAACCAAGAATTTCTTTTCCGAATCATATGCCAACCAGTGAAAATTTCCATTAAAAAATACCGTACAATCACGAGCCAGTCTACGTTTGTTTGGTGCTGCTGCGACGCTTCTCCACAACCTTGTGTCCTGTCCTGGAGTGTATACATGACATGAACTATTGGCATCACTGCATAAAATCTTATACTGTCCACTTATTTTGCTCACTCCAAATCCAAAAAAACGTGTACTTGTCCTAATCGTAGATAGAGGAGGGAGCTTGACATACTCGCGAGTCATTGGATTGCATATAAATATATTTTTAACCAGTGGATCCCACACGGAAATCAAGCCATAATCTGAAGCAATTACAATACGATAGCTAGTAGAAGATGATTCATCGTGAGAGGCAAACCGAATCTGAAAAGTGGCTTGAAGGCATCATCGTCGACAGTGTACCTCATGTCCATGTCTCGGTGAACGAAAGACAGGCGTGGTTCCGTAGTATACGCCATCGCAAACTCATCCCCTTCTAGCAAATGACACCACGATTTACAAACACACTTGCACCTCATAATGCTCGTAACTGAGAGTCTTATGAAGATCTGTGTCGTAATATCTTCGGGCAACTTTGCAAAAAAATTAGTGATCATCATTAATAGCTGCACACAAGCTAAATGCGGATGATGAAAAAAATATATTATGAGATTGAAGACGATTAGCAAGGGAAGAAAGAGCTATATATCTTTAATAATCCTATTTTGAAAGGGAAACGATATAAATCATGTTATGTTTATCTCTCTCTGTTCCAAATTATCAATTTTATTTCTCACTTATCTATAGCGACAATATGTTTCTCTGTATATCAATTTACTCGTTTTGTGTCGTAGCGTAACAAATTAAGTATGGGATTAATTATCATTTAAATCTCGAATGTTATTATACTTAAATAATTATGTATTTTGTATCGTGTGATAACAAAATAAGCGTGCGATTAATAAGCATTTAAATCTTTAACATTATTATACTTAAATAATTTTCCAAAATAATTTTTTTACAAAACGATCATGACGAGTAGGAGTTGAATCTTGATAGTGAGGAGGAGAACGAACTAGCTAAGTTAAAAATTTATTAAATTAAAATTTTCTTTTTGAAGTTAAAAATAATATTCCAAAATATTTTTTTACAAAACGATCATGACGAGTAGGAGTTGAATCTTGATAGTGAGGAGGAGAATAAACTGGCTAAGTTAAAAATTAAATTTATTAGATTAAAATTTTCTTTTCGAAGTTAAAATAATTTTTTACAAAATGATCGTGACGAGTAGGAGTTGAATCTTGATAGTGAGGAGGAGAACAAACTGGCTAAGTTAAAAATTAAATTTATTAGATTAAAATTTTCTTTTGAAGTTAAAAATAATATTCAAAAATAACTTTTTACAAAACGATCATGACGAGTAGGAGTTGAATCTTGATAGTGAGGAGGAGAACGAACTGGCTAAGTTAAAAATTAAATTTATTAGATTAAAATTTTCTTTTGAAGTTAAAAATAATTTTCCAAAATAATTTTTACAAAACGATCATGACGAGTAGGAGTTGAATCTTGATAGTGAGGAGGAGAACGAACTGGCTAAGTTAAAAATTAAATTTATTAGATTAAAATTTTTTTAAGTTAAAAATAATATTCCAAAATAACTTTTTACAAAACGATCATGACGAGTAGGAGTTGAATCTTGATAGTGAGGAGGAGAACGAACTGGCTAAGTTAAAAAATTAAATTTATTAGATTAAAATTTTCTTTTTGAAGTTAAAATTAACTTTTATTATAACTAAAGGGAATGAAAGTCTTCATCCAATATATTACTACAAATTCAAAAATTAATCTAATATATAAACAGTATAAATCAAATAACTTAGTAAACATTGTTACAAAGTCATGACCCACTAAGCTAATTCCAGATTTTCGAAAATTCTTGAAAATTGATTAAAGTGTCCCAATTATGTGTATATATGCACTACAAGAACGTGTTGAGGTGAGGTCAAGTGTGTTTGCCAATTATAAACGTAAAGAAAATGCAAATAAACAAAAAAAAACATAAGAATTTATTAAACCAAAAAAAAAGTACACCAAACACCAAATTACAACAACATATTCATATGTTTAATAAAAATTTAATGACTGAACATTATGAAATACCCCATAGTCGTGAGCGAAATTAAGCTTGGGGTATAAACATTAATGTTGGATGAATAACTTTGTTCACAACCAACATAAGTCACTAAATCTCATGTGTTTTTGGAGTAGATATATAGTTGATCATTAGATGGGAACATATTAAAATTATCTGATACTGCAAATAACAAGTCACCATTCGCAAGAACTTGGAGCACGTACAAATGTGGATACACTTCAGGTAATGTGAAGCTATATTCCTTCACCCAAGAATTCTCATCCGCATAGTTATTCATCTTCCAAATAATAAAATGTCGCCAATTCACAATATCGCATAAAAGTAGCTAACCCTCCAAAATATATAGCCGATTATTGCCATAGATATTGCCACTATAATCACCAGGAACTGAAAAACTGGTACCGAGCTCAGTTTCCAAATCAAAGCAACAAACCAAGATTTTTTTTTCCGAATCAGATGCCAACCAATAAAGACTTCCACTAAAAAATACAGTACAATCACGACTTAGTCTACGTTTGCCTGGAGCGGCTGCTGCGACGCTTCTCCACAACCCCGCGCCTTGTCCTGGAGTGTATACATGACATGAACTATTGGCATCACTGCATAAAATCTTAAATTGCGGACTTATTTTGCTCACTCCAAATCCATAATACCGAATAGTTCTAATCGTGGATAGAGGATTGAGCTCGACACACTCACGAGTCATTGGATTGCATATATATAGAACTTTAGTCCTTGGATTCCACACCGAAAGCAAACCATTATCTGAAGCAGTTACAGCGCGACGGCGAACAGTAGATGATTGATTGTGAGAAGGCGAACCGAATCGGAAAAGTGGCTTGAAGGCCTCATCGCGGACCGTGTAGCCCATGTCCATGTCGCGGTGAACGAAAGTCAGGCCTGATTTCGGAGTATACGACTTCGCAAACTTATCCCCCTCTTTCAAAATGCGCCATGATTTAAAAACACACTTACATTTGCATGTCATAATACGTCTTCCTATGATCTCTATCGTAATATCTTCAGGTAGATTGACAAACATATTAAATTTTTTAATTTTAGTGATCCTATTCTTAAAGGGAAATGATGTAATCAGTATATAATTTACTCGTTTTAATTACCGTGAAAGTGTATTTATATATAACAGAAATTCAATTAAAATAAAATCATTTCCGTAGATAATGGAAAATAGATTTAATTGTCCAAATTATTTATATATATGTGAAATATGGCCCAATCTTTTATAGGCCCACTCCCTCAAAGCCCGAACTAACTCTGAATTGCTCGAACCCATACATAAAGTTAGAGAAATAAAAAAAGAAAAGATTTTCAAAAATCAATATGGACTTTTTATATGAAATGAACGAAAAAGGAAATAAAAGTGTACTTTTATGGGATGGAGTATTTTTTTTTAATTATTATACAATTTGTAGTATTTTCTATAAAAAAAAGTCTTGTCCTCTATCTATAAGATTGCATTGAGATTTGATTTTTAATTTAAAAATATATCTAATTTATCTAGGTTACAACAAATCTATATATCTTTAAGCAATCTTAACATCATCTTGCACAAATTTAATGACGTATGTATGAGATATATACTAATAGATATTAATATTATACATTAGTTGATTTTTAAATAGATGAAGTCGAAATTTAAAAGCTATATATGAAAAAAAAACAAGTGAGATTAGTGATACGTTTCTGATATATATTATCATGTTTTATTAGAGGATTATTTATATAACAATTTGAGTGTTGACGTAGAGCTTTTTTTCAAAATCAGCCATGTAGGAGCGTTTCTGATATATATTATCATATTTTTTCAAAATTAATTGGATTCACTTACAATTATACTCCGATATACTCTACAACTTAACAAAACAATTATTAGATTAACTCGTTTGATTACATAAAATGATAAAATCAAATTAAAAGATACTAACAAATTACAACAACTAAATTACCAGTACTAGTTTTTATTATAATACATCTTTTGATATATGTATTTTGATTATAATAAAATATTAGTTTTTCAAAATGACAAAATCTGATTGCATATTTATATTTTTTGGTTCGATTTAATTTTTAAAATTGGACAAAACAACATACTGAATTATATTAAATTACCTTTTAATAATAATATTATTATTATATTAAATATTTTATTTTTAAATAAAATTCCAGCACCGGCTAATTTATTTTTCTGGTTCCGTCCCTGCACATAAGAATCTATAAAAAGAAAAAACAACAGTATACAAATCACCCAATAATTATGTATATATATGCACTAAATGATAATGATGATGTTAGGTGCAAGTATGTTTGCAAACTATAAAGGAAAAGATAATGTAAATAAACAAAAAACACATAAGAATCTATTAAAACAAAAAAAATCATATACCAACATCCAAATTACAACAAACTATTCATATGTCTAATAAATTTAAAGACTGAACATTATGAAAACCCATGGAGGCGAGCGAAATCAAGCTTGGAGTATAAACATTAATGTTGGAAGAATAATTTTGGTCAGAACCAACAAAAGAAGCAGGTTTCGCTAATTTTTTTGTGTTTTTGGAGTAGATATATAGTCGATCATTAGATGGGGACACCGAAAAACGATCTGATACAGCAAATAACAAGTAACCATTCGCGAGAACTTGGAGCACGTACAAATATGGAAACACTTTGGGTAAGATGAACCTGTATTCCTTCACCCAAGAATTAGCATCCCCGTAGTTATTCATCTTCCAAATAATAACACGTCGCCAATTTAAAATATCGCATAAATATAGCCTATCCTGAAAAATATATAGCCGATTATTGCCATATACATTGCCACTATAATCACCAGGAACTGAAAAACTGGTAAAGAGCTCGGTTTCCAAATCAAAGCAACAAACCAAGAATTTTTTTTCCGAGTTAGATGCCAACCAATGAAGACTTCCATTAAAAAATACAGTACAATCACGACCCAGTCTACGTTTGCCTGGTGCCTCTGCTGCGACGCTTCTCCACAACCCTGTGCCCTGTCCTGGAGTGTACACATGACATGAACTATTGGCATCACTGCATAAAATCTTAAACTGTCGACTTATTTTGCTCACTCCAAATCCATAATACTGAATACTTCCATTCGTGGACAGAGGAGGGAGCTCGACACACTCACGAGTCATTGGATTGCATATAAATAGAACTTCAGCCCATGGATTCCACGCCGAAAGCAAGCCATTATTTGAAAAAGTTGCAACGCGACAGTCAGCAATAGATGATTGATTTTGAGAAGGCGAACCGAATCGGAAAAGTGGCTTGAAGGCCAAATCGCGGACAGTGTAGCCCATGTCCATATCGCGGTGAACGAAAGCCAGGCCTGGTTTCGGAGTATACGACTTCACAAACTTATCCCCCTCTATCAGAATGCGCCATGATTTACAAACACACTTGAACGTCATAATGCTTGTAATCGGGAATTTTCCCAAAATCATTATCGCAATATCTTCCGGTAGATTTGCAAACAGATCTTCCTTCGATGTTATAAAAATATAATTAATGATCTTCATTGATAACTTCGCACTAATTTGAATGAAGAAAAAAATATGAGATTGGAGACTATTAGTAGATGAAGAAAGAGCTATATATTCTTAATAATCCTATTCTGAAAGGGAAACGATATAAGTCATGTTAACTTTATCTTTCTCGTTTACAACAGTTTAATCGATTTAATTAGCGTGAAAGTATATTTATGGATAACAGTAATTCAATTAAAATTAAAATAATTTTCGAAGATTATGAAAAATAGATTAAATTGTTCCAATTATTTGTATAACAGTTTCATGAAAAGGAGATCGAGCAAGACAGTCTGTCGCTATGCATAATCTTGTGTTCTCGTTTATTTTATTTAGAAGTTTAATTAATTTTGTAGTTTTATTTATATTTGAGTCGAGCTATGCATATCTTGTGTTCTCGTTTATTTTATTTAAAAGTTTCAGTAATTTTGTATTTTTGTTTTAATTTGAGTCGAGCTCAAAAGATAAGCTTCGTCCGGGTTTTTATTGCCGGTTCTTTCCCAAAATCACTTTTTCACTTTAATTCACAAGAAATTTATCAAATTTTTATTTTCCCCCAACATATAGAGATTGTCACTCCAAAAACTTACTCTTTAGACATAAAAATTAAGACGCAATTACTAACGTTTAGAAATTTTTAAAAAATAATCATAATTTAGGACACAAGAGAAAGCATGACGCTTTCATTTGTGTCCCCCTAATTTGGTTGAGACACTAATAATAAGGATACACAAATTTTGTAGTGTATTATTTTTAGGGGACACCAAAATGACTAAACTAGTCTATTTTTATGCAATTGAGGGAGTATATTTTATTTGAGAATTAATTTTATAACAAATTAGTGTTGATGTAGAGCTTATTTTCAAATTCACCCATGGATTGATAAGCCGTTAGTTAAGTTTTCAGAAAGAAAAGAGTATGATATTGTTTTTTTTAGAAAAGAGTATGATATTGTTTGATTATGCGCGTGTGCTTGATTCCATAATTATAGGATAATTAGTTGAATTAATTATTAAACAGATTAATTTTTTTTTTAAAGATAAAAATGAATTTTATTATAATTTTTAACCTAAAATAGCTAGAGGGTATGGAAGTCTTCATACAAAATAAAAAAGCACAAATTTCAAAATAAATCTAAATAAGATATAAGATTGACAAAACAAAAAGAAATTATTGTTGTAATTTAATGTAATAAATATTTCCTTATTAAGAAGTAGTAATTGATTTCTCCTTTTTGAATTCGGAATCGGATCCTTTGTAAACACAGAAATTAAAAGCAGGTTGGCATAAATAAGATATAAGATTGACAAAAGAAAATTACTTAACAAGATTAACAAATTTTCCTTTTCATAATAGAATTAATCTGTTATAAATAGAATTAGTGGATTAGTTTTTTCTTCATTCATTCTCGTTTCTAATCATATTTTGGTAATAATGGAGAAAGATTTGCTGACAATTCCACCGCATCCATGGCGTGCTCTGATCGAAGGGGGTGACTTTGCAACATCGTATACTCCGAAACCATGTCTGGTTTTCGGAAATCAAGATATCGGTAATGCAGTTTGCGACAAGACGAGCGAGCCACTTTTGCGATTCCGCTTAGACCGAGCCGGATATCACTCACAATTACAACCGTGTTGTGATTGATTCGGCCAATGGTTTGCTTTTGGTGTGGGATAAGAGCATCTCCAGTGGTTGCCCGTCCCACTCGGACATCCACTAGGACTTCCCAAAAATACATCCTGCCACGTCACTAGAACTTCCCATCCCACTGCCACGTCACTAGGACTTCCCCTGCATAATCCGCCCTTCCCATCGCTCTTTCCACTAGGACTTCCCGCAATAAAATAAATCACAATTATTTAACGGAATTATAATTTTGACACGGAATACGGGAAAATTATGTAATACATAGATGTCCGACTCGGACATACGGAAAAATTACATAATAAAAGGAAAAATTACATAATAAAAGGGAAAAAAGAAAAAAATACATAGTCCCACCTACTCGGCTCACTCCTCGTCCTCCTCGTCGCCTATGCCGCCCCCGTTGTCCCCCGCCGCTAATCTCGACGCCATCATCCCCAATGGGTGGCATCCCCAAATCGCGCCGACAGCCATCGATCACCTCCTTCAACATCCTTTTGTACACCGAATCAGTCGTGCTATGCCACCTATACATGGTCCGGACCAAGGTACTCGTTAGCTGCGCACGGCCTTTTGCCCAATCGGGCGACGTTTACGGCGGGAGTCTCGTGGAGGAAGCGGGGACACTTCATCGGCTTCTGGGAGCTCGTGCGAACCCGCATTGCTGCTGTATTCACCGGAAGCGTTGATCTTCGTCCGCTTGGGCCAGCCCGAGTCGACACCCGCACAAAACTTCGGAGACTCCCTCACAACGAGATAGGCCTCCCACTGGTCGAAATCTTTGAACTTCAAGGTTGGGTCGGGGTACTGCAACAAGGCACGCTTCTTCACATCCTCCTCGGACATACCGCTGGTTGCCTGGCGGAGGTTGTTTTGGTAGAGGCCGGCAAATCGACTAAGCTTAGGCCTCAACCGATCCCATTGTTTCCGGCATTGTTCGGGAGTGCGAGGCTTCACCCCAGCCGGTTTGTGTGTGAGGTAGGCTTCAGCGACGCGATGCCATAGTCTGTCAATATGCTGGTTAGCACCGACGTAGGCATCCTCGACTACTGAAACCCAAGACTTCGCAAGCGCGACGTTTTCCCACACGCTCCAGATAGTCCTCTTTCCCGTCTCCTCCTCATCCACCTCTTCTGCCACCGTTTGCGAGGAGGAGCCCATGGCTTTCCCCTTGCCCCTGCCCCGACCCTTGCCCCTGCCCCTCCCCCTTGTCGTTGTCCCCACATCAGCGGGAGTCTCCCTGATCGGAGATAGCCCCAAGTCCTCAAAAGAGAATGTTTCCAAGGGGGTGAACTGAGTCTCCAGAACAATACTGGAGGGGGAATCAGTAGACTGCGTATCGATAAATGGGCGATAGACATCCTCCGCAGGTGGTTCAGGGCCCTGGCCACTCCCTCCCCCAACGGGAGCCGGCATCATTCCCGGCATCATCTCCGGCATAATCCCACCCATCCCCATCATATTTGGGGTCATGTCCCCCATCCCCATCCCCATCCCCATCCCCATCATATTTGGGGTCATCCCCATCCCCATCCCCATCATATTTGGGGTCATGCCCCCCATCCCCGCTGTCCTGGGCATCATACCGCCCATACCACCCATTTGGGACTGCATCCCCGACATTGCTGGCGTGAAAGCATTTTCGCTAGCGTTTCCCTCCAGATCTGCGGGAAACGTCGGAGTATGCGACTCGCTCGTGGCGGGGGAGTTCTTGTTGTTAGGATCGTCGACTGCAACATTAGTTTGATATTGTCCGCTTTGGGTCAAGCCCGCACGGATTTGTTTTTGGGTCACTCCCAAAAGGCCTCAAACTAATTGGGGTTGGACAGAAATTATATACACCTTTCAACTTCCCCTACTCATCCGATCTGGGATGGGTTTGTACCCCAACAAACCTCCCCTCAAACCGAGACCACATCGGGAACGCAGTCGACATGAACATACTCTAACCCTGGCCCCTGGGTCATCCTGGGCCCGACTCCAGCCCTGGCCCCTGGGTCATCCTGGGCCCGACTCTAACCCGAGTCCTTCAGGGCCCGACCCTAACCGGGGCTCATCCAGGCACAACCCATAGCCACCTGGGCTCTGATACCACTTGATAGGATCGTCGACTGCAACATTAGTTTGATATTGTCCGCTTTGGGTCAAGCCCGCACGGATTTGTTTTTGGGTCACTCCCAAAAGGCCTCAAACTAATTGGGTTGGGACATGAATTATATACACCTTCCAACTTCCCCTACTCATCCGATGTGGGATGGGTTTGTACCCCAACACTTGTTGCTATCCATTAAGTAGAAATGAAATTTGTAGTAAAAAGAAGAGAGAAACTTGTTAACACAAGTGGTGCGAATGAAATGAAGTTCAACGAGACGTATATATAGAGTTAAAAAAAAATAAAAAAAAAATGGACGTCCGACCCCCCCCACAATGGCGCCCGTCGACTCGGACGTCCCGCGGATATCCGAGGACGTGCGACGTCCTACCTGCATGGGCGTATCCGACCTTATTTTCCACAATGGCGGACGTCGGTCGCCCGTCGCCGACGTCCGAGCCGGACGTCCGCCGCTGGAGATGCTCTAAAAGCCATAAATATCATTATAATATTTATTTCATAGTAATCCAATTACTCGTGAATATTTCGAGCTTCCTCTTATGCTCACAAACATGCATATATTTGGATTTGAAGTGAGCAAATTAAGTGGACAATATAAAATTTTATTAGGTGACCGATGGAGGCCGCGTCGTATATTCACTCTACGAGGAGAAGGGTCGTGGAGAAGCATTGCCGACGAAATAGCAACACCTAGAGTGGCTATTGATGGTGATGCTAAGTTTTTAAATGGAAATCTTCACTGATTGACATCTGGTTTTATGAACGAACCCTTGGTTTGTTGCTTTGGTCTTGAAACCGAGCTCTTCACCAGTTTTTCTCTCCCTCCTCTAGAACATCATGTTTAACGAATATGGAGATGCAAATTCTTGGGAAAAGGAATATACCTTCAACCAAAAACCAAATATCCCAAATAATGTTTTGCGTTTTGGAAAATGGTGACTTGCTGTTCACAGTGAATACTATACTGATGTTCGACTATTTATCTACTCCAAAAACCGCAGAAGCTATTGAGCCATATGGTCTTCTTCAACGATCTACTCATTGTTATTTTTCTAACATCACCGTTTATACCCCAACCTCTCTTTCGCTCAAAAGCATGGGTATTGACAATGTTCAGCCCTTAATTTTTTATTAGGAAATACATATTCATTCTACTTAAATAAATTTTTGTAATAGTTTTTGGGTTCTTATATATTTTAGATTTTGTATTTTAATGTTATTTAATCAATTTCCATAATTGAAAGATTGTCTAACAAGCATTATCAAGCTACATAAAACTTTGAAAGTTAAAGGCTTAACAAAACAAATCATATTGTATCGATTAAATACGTAAGTTTTGAGAGAGAAACGAAAGAGAAACTAAAGTTCTCTTATTTTGTTGAGATACTGAAAAAAAATGAACTATATAAATTGTGTGGGCCTATTTATTATATTATTTGGGCATTCTTATGGAAAAAATTAATAAGCCCAGTTTCACTTCAGCCTCATGTAACTAACTATGTACGGACAATGAATTAATTTAATGAAAAGAGAAACAGTATTATTATATAGAATTGAAAAATTACAAAATTTTATAAATTCTTATTATTACTATGGCCAAAATTTCAAACATAAATTTGATCTCCAATAGTTTTTCCTAATATGGAGTATGACTTAGTATATCTTTTATAATCGAATTTATTTTATGAGTGCCTTCTAGCCTTCTAGGTTTAGATTTTCTATTTAAAGAGATTTTTAGGTGATAAATTATTTTAAAAAAAAAACTAATACATTAAGTGCTCGTTCAGATTAAATCTCAACATAGGAGTATTATTAATTTTGTGTTCGGTTGGCAAGACAACCTAAAATCGCGGGCCATGACTAATAAGGCCATCCACAACGCTGTCTCTATACCGTCTCTTAAACCGTCTCTTAACTACTATTTGAGCACTATTTGAGGGCCCCACTGACCTTTTTTCCTCCATCTCTTAACTAAGAGACGGAACCTGCAACGCTCCGTCTCTTAACCGTCTCTATACCGTCTCTTAATTACTATTCATTCAATTTAATTTATAATTTTTTTTAAAACCCAATTCAATTTAAACAAACACACTTTATTAAAATTAAAACAATATTACAACTTAACATTAAAAAAACGAAGACATAATTAAAATTCTAAAAAAATAAAAATGACATAATTTAATCTTCTCCGCCAAAGTTTTCCCAAATGTGCTCAATTAGATCCTCTTGGAGTTGGGTGTGGGCGCTAGAGTCGCGTGTCCTTGCCCGAATAGCCAACCGTTCTTGTATAGATGGATGCGCTCCACTTCGCGGCGGACTACTTGCGGTTGAGCTTCCGGGGATTCGGGTCGAACCAATTTCCGGCATCGGGTCCTTCGTCTCGGACAATCATGTTGTGCAAGATTATGCACGTATACATGAAGTCGACCATGCTCTCCATGAACCACGAACGAGCCGGAGCTTTGATGATGTTGAAGCGCGCTTGGAGAACCCGAACGCCCTCTCCACATCCTTGCGCGCAGCCTCCTGCTTCTGCGCAAAAAGAGCCTGCTTTGGGTTCGCTGGCCTGCCGCACGTCTTCACGAAGGTCGGCCACTTCGGGTAGATGCCGTCGGCGAGATAGTACCCCATTTTATACCGCCGGTTGTTGGCGACGAAGTTGATGGCCGGCGCTTTACCATCCAAAACTTCGGTAAAGAGGTCGGACTGTTGGAGCACGTTTACGTCGTTGTTCGAGCCAGGGACCCCGAAGTACGCGTGTCAGATCCAAAGTCGGTAGTTGATGGGATACGAACTAAACAACTAAACAATAATTGCGAGCCCAATAGCAGTGACGGCCCATCAGCCCAAAACCCAAGAAAGAGTATCAGTTCGGCACAACCAAAGAGTTCGGTCACAGCCTATAGCTCGGTAAAAGCCGACCAATCGAGCTCAACTCTCAGATCGGCAAAAGCTGATCGGCAAAGTCAGTTCGGCACAACCAAAGAGTTCGGTCACAGCCTATAGCTCGGTAAAAGCCGACCAATCGAGCTCAACTCTCAGATCGGCAAAAGCTGATCGGCAAAGTTCAGCAGTTCGGTCTCAGTATTCGACCGAACAAGGAGATAGTGGACCCATGCAGGATCTCCACGACCTCCATTACACCCACGATCTATTTAGTGGTATTAAGCAGTTATCAACCCCCCTACCAGGGCTGCAAACCACGATCTTAGTTCGAATGTATAAATAGAACTTAGATCAGATAGATCAAGGTTACGTTCTCTAGATCCTGAATCTCATATAGCAAGTCAGTATTGTAATCTGTAAGCTAGATCAAGCAATACAAATTTGCCCTCTTTTCTTCCCGTGGACGTAGATTTACCTCAGTAAATCGAACCACGTAATTCTCAGTGTTGTGATCTTCATTTATTACTTGCATTTATTCCCATCAAAAATTCGCTAAATCATCACTGGCGCCGTCTGTGGGAAACAGAGAACCAAAACTGTGATAAAAGCGAGTTTTTGATCCTTTTCCACCAAAAAATGCGTACCAGATCACACAATACCCATACTTCCGTCCGTGATGAACGTGAGGAAGCTAGTCCAGCCCGTAGGTCTGGAAAACAGCCTCGGGAGAAATCTGCCTCCAGTTCTCACGGTGAAAGAACAAACCACTCAAAAAGTCATCGCATCGAGCCTCCCCAGCAGCTCGCTTTGAATGAGGCTGTCAAGTTGTTCTTGGCTGAGAAGCAGGATGAGTTCTTAACATTCCTGCAAAAGAGCCAGAAGCCGGAGAAGAAAACGGCGGATTCTCCCTCCCCCTCCAGACATGAAAGTCACTACCGCAGTAGTGTCGTATCTTTCAGGAGAAAGAATCCTCACCACCGATATGTTCCTTCTCCTCCTTGTTACCGAAATCACAGGAGAACTCCATCTCCACCATACCGTAGAGATGTCGGATTCGCTATGTATGGAGCGCTGAAGACTCCATTTTCGGATGATATCACCAGAACTCCGTTGCCACAGAATTACCGAACTCCGTCAGTGACTTATGACGGTTAGTGGATCCTCATGATTTCCTGGGACGCTATCAGTATAATATGGCGAACCAAGGTCTCAATGAGGTTCATATGTGTAAGCTGTTTCCCGAGCTGCTCATCGGGAACGCAAGAAGGTGGTTTGATAGCCTTCCTCAAGGCAGCATTAGATCTTACAGAGATCTAATGGATGCTTTTCATAGGAGGTTCTTCCAGAAAGCTGAAACCCGAATCACTTCGGCTCAGCTGCTTTCTATACGTCAAGGTCGCGATGAAAGATTAGCGACTTCATGACAAGATTCCACAAGGAATGCCTACAAGTAGATGATCTCAATGATCTACTTGTCATTTCGGCATTCCAAAATGGAATTCTGCCAGGAGCTCTCTACAGAAAGCTCGTTGAATGCATTCCGCAAACAGCTCAAGAGATGTGGGACATTGCGGACCAGTTTTCTCGTGCTGATGAGGCAGACCGTCGAAAACGGTCTTTAGACAGCTCTTCCAGAGGAGACAAGAGGAAGCCCGATCATAGCGATCAGGGACATCCTCGCCGAACTCCTTTTGAAAGAATTCAAAGGGCACCGGTACAAGACAGATTGGGACCACGTCACAATCCTGAGAAACCACCCGCTCAGTTCGTACCATTGAACAAGTCGAGAGCGGAAATTTTCGAACTGCATTCTGATATGTTCGAAAAACCAAAGCGATGACGAAATCGGCCACGCGCCGAAGTCAGGATAAATATTGCTCCTTCCATCAAGACCACGGTCACGATACCGAGGAGTGCCGAAATTTGGCAGCAGATATTGATGTTCTTGTGAAAGCAGGGACGTTAAAAAAATACCAAAGCAAGCCGCCGAAAAAGAATAAGAAACAGAGAAGTGCGAACTGCGCTCCTCAGGATCCTAAAAGGCAACAGGATCCCGAAGACGATGACGAGCCGCAATATGATGGAGTGATCCAGACTATTGACGCTCTCCCAGCCGGGAAGACTAAATCGTCTCTAAAATCAGAGCGCAGAGGCTTCAATCGAGAGGAGCCAACACATAAAAGGCTGAAGAAGGAGGAAGTAATTACATTTTCAGATGCAGATCCCGTCCCGGCCATTTCTCCTCATCAAGACGCCATTGTCATTCAAGCTGGAGTGGCAAACAAACTGATCCACACAGTGTTTGTGGATACAGGAGCGTCGGTAGCATTCTTTTTAAAGAATGTTTTGATAAACTGGAAGTGGATCCAGCTCGGCTCAGTCCGGCCCCACTTCCTCTGAAAAGTTTCGCCCGAGTGTTAGACACAATCTCTCT
>NC_056043.1:2540144-2561159 GCF_004379255.2 Salvia splendens | reverse complement strand
TGCAAGATTATTCGTTGTCGCAATACTTGTGGCTGACCATTTGCCTTGCGCTTAGCCGCCTTTTGTTCAATTAGACGGTTCCTACTCGGCTCCACACCAATACTCTGAACTGCCTCATTGCTCGGAGTGGGGTTGACCTCCTGCTTTTGGTAATTTGGCCATTGACAGTGTGCTTCGGTCGTACCACTTTTCACCATCTTCCGATCTTCATATGTACGTCTCTTTTGAAATACTCACCTCACTTGAGTTGTTTCCTCGTCACTCTTCCACGTTGTTGAGATAACGCAAAACTTTTCTACTTCTTGATCGACCTTACCGGAGCATATGAGATTTGCATGTAGGACCGCCTCAAGGGCATACCTCGTTTTAAGGTTAGGTAATACTCTAAAATTTTTGGTTGAATAATGAAGAAGTTTAACTGAAAAATAGAGAAAGCAGTGGTTGTCGGTCAAAATTTGTCCTCAGTTCTCAACATAAAATTTATGCGTCATCAAACAAAACTTATTATGAAATGACAAGATTAGCAACAAATTAAATTTGACATTGTTATTTTGGTCGTGTTTAGTTGTAATTGAAACTTCTTTTCAAAACTTAGACTGTAAAATAAACTAAGCGAAGTGTACACTGTAATTGAAACCTATTAAAATTGATGTTCATAAATGAGACAGACTAATAAAGTTGCTATCAATAATTAATTACACAAACGATATTTTTGTTAGCTCTACAAACCAATCTAACAGTATTATGTGGAAATTTGTTAAATACTAGTAACAAATTGTGACAATTTTTATAGATTATGGAGAAGTTTAGGATGCTGCGAGTAAGAATCTTATAAATAAAACTAAAAAATACATAAGAACTATTACAACAAAAAATAAATAGTACACAAATCACCTAAATACACCGATCCGCATGTTTATTTAATAAACTTAACGGTCGAAAATTATGAAAACCCATGTCGTGAGTGAATCAAGCTTGGATATAAACAACAACGTTCCAAACTACGATATTATCGCATGCGTGGCAATAGCTTCAGTGTTTTTGGAGTAGATAAAAAAAGTTGATCATGAGATGTGGATCAAGAATCAAACACCTGCTATGCGAATAACAAGTCACCCATTCGCAAACTTCAAGCAATACAATATGGACGCCCTCTGGGTAAGTTGAAAAATATATTCCTTTATCCAATAATTCTCGTCCCCATAGTTGTTCATCTTCCAAATAATAACTCGGCGCCAACTAAAATGTTGCATAAACATAGCCGACCCCAAAAATATATAGCCGTTGTTGCCATAGCTATAGTTGAATAGATTTTCAAAGTTCAAGCCATACTTATTGGGAGTCGGCTATGTTTATGCAATATTCTAGATTGGCAACGTGTTATTATTTGGAAGATGAACAACAACGGAGATGAGGATTTTGGAGTAAGGAATGTAACTTCAACATACCTGGAGTTTATCCAAGAGTGCACATGTATCGAAGTCTTGGCGAATGGAATGGTGACTTATTGTTCGCAATTGAAGTTACTAGGGCTTTGCCCGCATCTCATGATCGAACATTTATCTACTCCAAAAACATAGGAGCTACTGCGACATATGAGATACATTATAGTTTAAAACATTTAGGGATAGTGAATAAAGCTTGATACTTTATTTTATTTGCTCCATTTGGAATTGCATATTAAGAAATTATGATATGATTTCTAAATTATAATTTGGTTTATTAGTTAGAATTAAATAGCTAAAATTTGGATTGTATCTGAATTTGATAATGGAGATTTATTGATTTTTGGTTCATACAAGTACTCCCTCCGGTCCCGATTAAAAGTCTCATTTTGTCATTTTCGTTTGGTCTCCATTAGAAGTCTCATTTCACTTTTACTATATTTGGATAGTGGACAACACCATAAACTCACATTTTATTATAAAATTAATATATAAAACTAGGACCCACATTCCATTAACTTTTTATACCACTTTTATGTACAAAATCAATAACTTCTTAAAACCCATGCCGACAAAAATGAAACTTTTATTGGGATCGGAAGGAGTATCATTAAGGGTCACAGTAAAAAATTATATGTAAAATTAAATATTATAAATATTATAATTTCAGCACCGGCTTTTTTGAATTTCTGGTTCCGTCCCTGGCTTTGCCCGCATCTCATGATCGAACATTTATCTACTCCAAAAACACAGGAGCTACTGCGACATATGAGATACATTATAGTTTAGAACATTATACTTCCAAAATTGTTGTAATCACCCCGAGCTTGATTTCGCTCAAACCCATGGGGTTTCATAATGTTCAGTCGCTAAGTTTTAATTAGTCAAACATGAACTTTCCGTTATCTATATAATTTGTCATCATTTGCTATTTAACCAATTTTACATTTATATCCAATGGATTGTTGAAATTGTTAGTTTTTTCAATTTTTCATCACAATAAGTTCTCACCGAAAAGGGAAAGCTAAAGTGAAAGGGACGAGAATTAATAATTACCCTCCTCTTTCAACGGCAATATCGAATATTTTGTCAATGGCAATACCTAAGATCTGAAAATCGTGTCACTAGATGGGAAATTTTTTTAAGAGTGATGATAAACAACCAAATTTTGTATAACCAAAAAATAATTATATTAATAAATTAATGTATTAATTATATATTAAAATAATAAATGTAGTAAGTGGACAAGTTAAAAAGACTTATTAGCCTTTAACCTCATTTTTATTTTTATATTTGAATTTTCTTTCTATTGTTTTTAAAATTTGAATTACAGTATGCACTAATCACATTTATGGTTCCAAAAACGTAAAAAATTATATACAAATCATAAATATATGATCACAATATTATGCACTTTCCATGTACTATATATGCATCCATATATTTTAATTAAATGCATAAATAAACCTATTTTTTTTTTCAAATAAACTTGTTTTTGGTTGTACAAAATTTGGTCACATAGATTTGTTGTTTTTTTAATTCTTCAAAATGGCGTTATACATTCTAAGAGCATCCACAATGGTGCGAGGATCCCGACGGACTTCCCAAAAACACCTCATGCCACGTCATAAGGACCTCCCACTGCACTGCCACGTCATAAGGACATCCCACTGCACAATAGCGGACATCCCGACGGACATCCACAATAATAAAAATTTACAAATTCAGAAATATGCAATTTACGGAATTAAAATTTTGACATGAATACGGGGAAATATGCAATTCACAAAAGCATACATATATATTTAAATTTTAAAAAAATATGTAGTTCACCAAAAAAAACCCATCCCAAACCAAAAACGATTCAAACAAAGTTACATTTTATGCCTTGAATCTATATAGTTTGCCGCTAGCCGAACGGGGGTCTCGCTGTATATATAGAGTTTGCAACGAGCCGTATATATAGAGTTTTAAAAAATAAATAAATAAAAAATCGGGACGTCCGTCGTGGCACCGCAATGGCGGATGTCACAACGGACATCGACGGAAAGCCGCGGATCTGCAGTGTCCGCAGTGGACGTCCGCATCCGTCCCTCCCACGCCTAATGGCGGACATCCGGCACGCCAGTCGGACGTCCGCCGGGAAGTCCGGATGCTCTAAGAATTATATAGGAGATTTGTTTAAACTGTGATTTTTTGTATTTCATTTATTATATACATAGGACTAGAAGGAAATATTTAAAGATACAAAATAATGGATATATAAAAAAATTTAGGAGATTTTGCATATATAACCAAAGAAATTTGATTAAAATTATGAAAAATATGGATGCGCAGCCCAATCATTCATAAACATCCAACATCGTCATACAGTATTTGAACATACGTTGTCATGAAATGTGACCACATTCCAGGTCACTAGACCAGCCAACTCGAAGGATGGCGCCCAATCTACTATAGGTGTACACATTCCAGGTCACTAGTCCGAGTGAAGTTTGTGGCCCTACTGGGATCCGAGTACGATTAAACATACATGTCAAAGCAACTTCAGATAGATCCCCATAGAAAAACATAAACATGGCATGACAAATAACATCACATCAAAACATGCTTAGGACATAGTCCATATTTAAACAGAATGTCCACCTCATTTGCTTATTTTCCTTAATCTTACTTTGCAGAGATAGCATTTTAGAAATAAACTTGGATTAGACTAAGGAAAACATCTACCTATAATGCATGCATTCTAACATGTGTGTTCATTTTATTCTCTAATTTTTTAGAGGGGTTCTGAAATTGTTTTACTGAAAAGAAATCATAATTACGTTACTATAATAAACTTGAATTAACTATTCCGGAAGTTAGAACATCAACTTCACCTCACTTATTTGTTTATTCCATAACATACCTTAATTTTGGAAGGCCCAAAACTTTATTATACGTTCAGCCCAACAAAGAAACTCCCAAACCAAGTCCTATTAGTTTAATTTAATTACAATTCGCAAAGTGGTCAAATCTCCATCTCGAATCACCGTCCACCTTCATTCATGTGATAAGCTTTCAAGCTTCATATTATTATGATGATAATATGACTTATCTTAATATTTTATGCATTTGAGTGACTTTGAGGTGGAAGTCTTACATAAACTTTGTGTTTTACATTGTTGAAACCGTATCAACTTCTCTTGTGCCTATTCTAAGATTTAAGTTTTGGCATAATCTCCTTTTCTTTAATTTGCTTGATACTAATTGCATAATTGAAAGTAGTAACAAATTTAAAATCGAGACTTACCTAAACTTGAACAACTTTATTTCCATTTATCACCAATTCCTTCTTTATTCTTGCTCTTGCGAAAATGGTAGTGTGTGTGTGTGTGTGTATGGCGGCTGAAATAGATAGCACCAACACCTTATGTATTCTCAAGAATCCTTTTACACAGGACTCTTTTGACATGTGTCCTTATTTTGGACAAGTATTTTGGCCAAGTGGCAGCATTGTTGAACATTGTTGAACATATTTTCAAAGTCCGAACCATGATTGAATTTTTTTTTAAAAAATTAGACTGTAAAATAAACTTAATCAAAGTTTACATTAATAATAACGAAAATTTTAAGAAATAACAGAAATTAACATATGAAAAATGAAAAATTAACAAATTACACGATGCAACTTTTGTTAGCTACAATCACAACCTAATATAATGTGAAAATTTGTTAAATAACAAACGATGACAAATTTTATAGATGGCCAAGAAGTTTACGATTCTGTAAATAAGAATCATATAAATAAACTAAAAATACATAAGTACAAACTATTTATATGTTTAACTAATAGTACAAAAAATTTAACGGCTGAACATTATGACAACCAATGGTGGTGAGCGAAATTAAGCTTGGGGTATAAGCAGCAATATTGGAAGAATAATTTTGTTCCAAATCACCATATGTTTTATATGCCACCGGAGCTTCAGTGTTTTTGGGGTCGATAAAAAATAGTCGATCATGAGTTGTGCACATATAAAGACCCGGAATTGCTATCAACAATTCACCATTCACCAAAACTTTGAGCCCGCGCATTCTTGAATAAACTCCGGGTATATCGAAGCTATATTCCTTTATCCAAGAATTATCATCTCCGTAGCTGTTCATCATCCGAAGAACGACACGACACCAATCTAAAATACCGCATAAATATAGCCGACCCTCAAATATATATATCCGCTTGTAGCTAGATATATCGTCACTAAACTCACAAGGAAGAGAGAAACGGGTAAAGATGTCAGTTTCTAGATCAAAGCAACAAATAAAGATATTTTCTTTCGAATCATATGTCAGCCAGTGAAGATTTCCATTCAAAAAAGCAGCACTATCAAAACCGAGTAAAAATATGCATGGATCAATTGCTTCGATGCTTCTCCACAACCCTGTTCCTAGAGTGTATACCCAACAACTATCTTTATCGACATATACAATCTTATATTGACTACTTGTTTTGCTCACTCCAAAGCCCCAAAAGGAACAAACTTTATTGTACTTAGATAGACGAGGGAGCTCGACATGCTCACGAGTCATTGGGTTGCATATAAATAGAATGTTATCACGTTAGTCCCAAATTGAAAGGAAACCATTAGCTGAAGCAACTATAACACGATAGTGAGCAGTGGAAAATTGATTATGAGAAGGCGAACCGAATCGGAAAAGTGGCTTTAAGGCCTCATCGCAGACAACGTACTGCATTTCCATGTCTCCATACACGAAAAATAGGCCTGGTTTTGGAGTATACGACATCCCAAAGTCCTCCCCCTCAATTAGATCGCGCCATGATTTACGAAGAACACACTTGCACGTCATAACGCTCCTAATGGTGAGTCTTCGTAAGATCTCTATCGTAATCTCTTCCGGTAGATTTGCAAACAAAACATCTCTCAGTTTCGTTTCTTTCCTTGCAGATAAACGACCCTTTTTGGCAATTTTATTCATTATGCCACACCCAGAATCGCCTTCCAAAATCATCATTAATACCTGAAAACAATACGAGATTAGTAGATGAAGAAAAGCTCGATTAATACTATTCTGAAAGGGATGCAATTGAATCAATCAAATCTACAAGAAGCACAAATTAGAATATACTATCAACAAAAAAATCAAATCTTTAATACTGTAAACCATTACTACAAAACAAGCATAGGATAAAAAAAATGAAATCTTTAATACTTTTCATAATAAAAATACAAAGGTTAAACAATTCGTGTGCCCTAATCTGCACTTTTTCATAAATCTGTCAAAAATAGATTTGTGTGAAATTATGGATAGAAAGATGATGGCTTTCAAAATAAGATTAAAAATCTCTACAAATACCAACTCAGAAACAAAATTAGAATACTTAAATCATATTAAATCAACTAAAAAGGATAACTGACGGAGCACACCGGAAGCCGACGGGGCTGGTGAAAGAAAAGGGAGGCGGAGCGACGGGGCAGAGTGGGGAGTGGAGCGCCGATTGGGCTATGTACATATTGAATGGGCTTTGTGCTCAAGAGTTTAAATTACCAATTTCATGTTGAATGGGCTTTGGGCTGTAAAGTATAATTTACCAATTGATATTGTAAGAGCATATATTTTTCTTGACAAATATTTAAGTGTTGCATATACTCTCTCCGTCCACCATTTAAAGAGTCATTTTGACTCGGCATGTGTTTTAATAAATTGTTTGATTTTGTGAAAAAAAGTAAAAGGAGAAAGTGAGTATAATGTGAGACCCATTTAAAATATTAGTTTTTTATTAGATTGTGAGAGTAAAAAGTTTATTTTATATTGGATTGTGAGTGTAAAAAGTTGGTGGGAAGTGGAGTCCGCATACTAAAAGTGGAATAAAATAAATGATTTTATAAATCGTGGATAAAATAAAATAGCAAAAGGGTTCTTTAAATGGTGGATGGAAGGAGTATTTTTCTAACATTGATATTTTATGTATTGATGTTTCTATTTTAAAATTATTATGTCAATTAAAGTGGGATATCCTAAAAAGATAAATAACCCTGGTACACAAGAGTATTATTTAGAGTTTCAAAATTAGATTAATCTTTAAGTTCTGATTAATAGTACATTTCTACAATCATAATCTAAGTCAGTTTTCAGTAAGAAATTTCAGGGTATATAAAATATGAGTTACTTTTTTAATATTACTATTAGAATAGTTTTCACTTTTTAAAATGGATCTTTTAAAATCTATATAGTACTGCTACAGATAATTTATTTCCATTTTACAAGTTTACATTGTGTCAAAATATCAATAAGCTCAAAGAGAAGGGATTTGTAACACGTTTTAGAAGAAAGAAGTGATTTGTAAAACCAGAATTAGAAAAGCTAGTAGAAAAATCAACAAAACAGGAAATGTTATCAAATATTGTTTGCGAAAATTAAAATTTGAAATTAAGCATAAGATCTAAATCAGGTTCTGGTGCAAGTATTACGTCAAATCATGGTATAGTCTCTCTTTTTTAATGAGTGTAAAAACACCTAAAATTTGAAACAATTAACGTTGTTAAATTCTTTGTATATAATTTCGAAATTAAGTATTATGCCTCATTTCCCTATACGTCAAATTTAAAAAAATTATGAACTCAATCTTATCATTCCTTTAATCGCAAAGCAACGTAGTATCATATTTTTTTCATCTAAGATGTCCATCATCTCATGCTCCATTTCATTAAAATTAGACCTAGTTTTGATCAAACTACTTACTAACCTTACATATCATTTTGTTGGAAAGAAATCAAGGGAAGATCAAATCACAAGAGAATAATCAAGGAGATATGGAATTAATGGAATTACCGTGTAATAAGGCAATATGAACTAGGGTAAATCTTACCTTATTTTGTATGATCTCTCTACTATATAGTAGGCTGTAAATCAATGGAAATAAACAATATTTGAGAGTGAAATATAAACCATTTCAACATGGCATCAGAGCAAAGGCTCAGAAAAAACATCATCACAGCCAAATAACCTTTCCCGACCTAAGGCAAAAATCAAGTTATGGCCGAGGGAACCGAAAACAAACCAATCATCCCAGACGATCACAAACTGAGGGTGAGTAAGAATGTTACCGTAGCAGTGAAGCTCAATGGAACCAATTACCCGATATGGGAGCGACTCATGAAGATCCAGATCGGGAGTAGGAGGGTACTCCGACACATCAACGGCAGCCCACCACCGCCCGAACGAGGAACGACCGGTTACACGGAGTGGGAGGAAACAGACTTAATCGTTTTCTCGTGGATTTTGGACAATATCGAAACCGATATCGTCATCGATTTCGCCCATCACCAAACGACAGAGGCCTTATGGAAAAGCCTAGCCGTGACCTTTGAAAGCACGTCGGACCCATTTCTACTGTTCGATCTGGAGGAGAAAGCAGAGAGCGTTAAGCAAGGAGAACAAAGTCTCGAGACTTATTGGCGGCACTTACATGGAACGTGGGTAGATGTGGATCGGTGCCAAGATCAACCCGTCACTTGTTGTGACAAAGGAATCGGACAATTCCGGAAATACGTCGAAACCCGACGATTGTTCGAGTTCTTAACCGGGCTCAATCCGAGGTATGATCAGATGAAACGAGAAGTCCTCAGAGACCGTCCGTGGCCCTCAGCCGAGGTCACGTACGGCTGGATCAAAAGGGAGACCGCCCGGCTCAAGGTCATGCCGTCAATCTCTACCGAGTCAGCCGGCGCAACCAACGACACCAATTCATCATCGGGCAGCGGGATCGGACTTGGATTCACGGCCCGGAGCCAACCGCGAGGTGGACCACCGCCAAACCGAACAGGGACATGAGCCCCCCCAAATCGATGACCATTTAAGGTGGATAAATCGAAACTGTGGTGCACACATTGTGGAAAACACAAGCACACCAAGGAAACATGCTTCCTTCTCGTCGGATTTCCCGAATGGTGGGACGAGAATCAGAAAGTGAAGGCCAAGCTAGCCATCGGAATGACCGACAACGGAGGGGGTCTATTTCCTACGGCCGGAGCGGGCAACCAGGAGGCCACCGACGCTCACGGCCGACCGGAGAACAGGGGAGGAACGATCGGCGAAGCAGCGGTCGCCGAAATGAGGAGGGGCGGCGGATCGATAGGAGGTAAAGGGTTAGGGTTTTTTAATCCTAACCCTAATTTCCCTTTTGCTATTAAATCCTCCAGTTCCGAAAAATCCCAAATAACACCCCCAGATTCTGATTCATTATGCCATGAACCCCACCAGCCTAATAAATTGCAGTTTAGCCCCCCAGGAGTTAGTAATACGGAAAATGACCCCCAGAATTCAGAAAATTCCTATGTTAGCCCTAATTATTTTGCACCCCTTGAAAGTACACATATTGCATGTATGGCAAAAAATTAGAGGGTATCAGTGTGGAATGGATATTTGATTGTGGGGCTACAGATACTATCACCTATGATAGGGAAGATTTTTCCGTTTTTAATGAGGCAACTAAAAGCCAAATTCAAACTGCTGATGGGGAATTAACATCCGTACATGGGAGTGGAACAATTGAGATATCCCCAAGCTTGAAACTTAAGAACTGTCTTTATGTACCCAAACTGAGTCACAAATTGATGTCTATTAGCCATGTGACTAAGGAACTGAATTGTACCTTACTGATGCACCCGAATTTCTGCGTGTTACAGGATATCAGGACGAGGAGGATAATTGGGCGTGACACTGAGCGTCAAGGCCTCTATTACGTGGATGAGATGGCTCACCAAGGTGGCGCCGCGATGCTTGCTCACGGATCTGCTGATAGGGAAGCTTGGTTGTGGCACCGAAGAGTGGGTCCTCCATCTGCGGGTTATTTTAAATTGCTTTTTCCAAAATTTCCGCACTTAAAAGACATTTCTTGTGAGTCATGTGTTTTTGCTAAGAATCATAGACAATTGTTTAAATCCAGTGATACGCGTGCTAAAAACAATTTTTCTCTAGTTCATGCTGATGTGTGGGGCCCTGCGCCTATTACTGGTGATCATGGTTTTAAGTATTTTCTTCTATTTGTTGATGATTGCACAAGAATGACTTGGGTGTATTTTCTGCGAAATAAATCTGAAGTGTTTGAAAAATTTGTCATATTTTTTAAAATGATTCAGACACAATTTCACAAAACCATTTCGGTCCTTAGGTCAGATAATGGGAGGGAGTTTGTCAATAAAGACATGGAAAACTTTTTTCAAACACACGGATTAGTACACCAAACCTCATGTCCTTATACGCCAGAACAAAACGGGGTAGCTGAGAGAAAAAAATAGAATTCTTCTTGAAATAACTAGAGCTTTATTTTTTGAGTCAAATGTCCCAAAGTTCCTCTGGCCAGAGGCAGTAGCTACCTCGGTTTATCTTGTAAACCGACTTCCTACAAAAGTACTTGATATGAAAACACCCCTCCAAGTCCTTTCCAAACAGACAAAAATCCCTGAACCCCTCACTCTTCCGCTCAAAATTTTTGGATGTTCTGTCTATGTGCATGTCCCGAAACACGAACGAACTAAATTCTCTGCGTGTGCTGTGAAATGTGTTTTTCTTGGGTATGTGACTAATCAGAAGGGATATAGGTGCTATGATCCATCATCTAGGAAAATAGTCACTACTATGAATTCCACCTAGAAGATACAGTCCGGAGAAGATCGGGACTAAGAACAGATACTCAATAGCCAACCTTGCTAAGGCCAATCTCACTGAAATGGCTAAAGCATTCACGACCGCCCTATATGAAGAAGAGGAAATACCTCAAACAGCAGAAGAGGCCATGCAGATAACTCATTGGAGGAAAGCAATGATGGTAGAAATGAGTGCCCTGATGAAGAGCAAGACATGGGAAGTGTGCAACAAACCAGAAGGAGTACGAGCTGTAGGATGCAGGTGGGTCTTTACCATCAAAAGGAGACCTGATGGATCAATTGAGAGATACAAGGCGAGGTTAGTAGCCAAGGGGTACACTCAAACGTATGGGGTTGATTATGCGGAGACCTTCTCCCCGGTGGCCAAAATGAACACTATCCGAGTCCTGTTTTCTATTGCGGCAAACAAGGAGTGGCCTTTGCACCAGTTCGATGTGACTAATGCTTTTCTACATGGGGAACTCTCGAAGCCAATATACATGGAAGCCCCACCCGGTTTCTTTAAAGATTTCAAAGGTGGGCAAGTTTGCAAACTCAAGAAGACGCTGTATGGATTGAAACAATCACCACGAGCATGGTTTGGGAGATTTACAGAAGTAACGAAGAAGTATGGATACAAGCAGAGCAGTTCTGATCACACTCTGTTTCTAAAGAAGAGGGACGGAAAGATCACCTGCCTGATTATCTGCGTAGATGATATGATCCTCACTGGCGACGATGAGGAAGAAATCAAGATGTTAAGACGGAACAATTCTACTTTTGTTCTAGAAAAATAATGGAATTCCATTTTAATGAAGGAGATTAGATTTATTCCGATTGGGGGAGTGACGCACAAGGGTTATGCGTCGTTATTATTGAACGACGCACAACCCTTATGCGTCGTTGGTCAACGACACATAAGGATTATGCGTTGTTAAAAGACGCATAAGGGTTATGCGTCTTACCCTAATGACGCATAACCCTTATGCGTCACACTGGTAAGCATTCCCGCCTGTCACCCGGGTGACCCGGGTTCGATCCCCGGCAATGGCGCATATTTTTAAGTGATTAGTATTTGATAAAAATGAGTTATTCTAAACATTTGTTTTTGGCAAATAGATATTACTCTATTATCTATGACCACTGTTTATTTTATTTTATATATTAAGTTTATTTTTGAATATCTTAAAAATTACTATTGTTTATGCCGTTAATGATATAATAACATAAAAATCAAAACTTTATTCACTTATAGATTACGCTTATATAAAATACATGGCATAATATTATATACTATTAATTAAATAATCCAAGTCTTTATGTTATAAGAAAATAAAATAATGCTTATTATAAAATAATTTCCAAAAGTCCTTGCTGCAATATTGATTAATGAATGTTCTACCCACTATTATAAGAAAATAAAATAATGCTTATTATAATAGCGGTGACTATACTCTAATAAATAATAGTAATAATAATAGTAAAAATGCGCCGTTGCCAGGGATCGAACCCGGGTCGCCCGGGTGACAGGCGGGAATGCTTACCAGTGTGACGCATAAGGGTTATGCGTCATTAGGGTAAGTCGCATAATACTTATGCGTCTTTGAACGACGCATGATCCTTATGCGTCGTTAACCAACGACGCATAAGGGTTGTGCGTCGTTCAATAATAACGACGCATAACCCTTGTGCGTCACTCCCCCAATCGGAATAAATCTAATCTCCTTCATTAAAATGGAATTCCATTAATTCTCTAGAACAAAAGTAGAATTGTCTCAGAACCTGTTTTCAGAATTTCAGATGAAGGATCTTGGATTGCTGAAGTATTTTCTGGGAATAGAGGTTTTGAGATCAAAGAGGGGAATCTTCATTAACCAGAGGAAATATGTACTCGACTTACTGGCGGAAACCGAGATGTTGGATTGTAAGCCAGCAGATACTCCTATGGTGCAGAATCATGGACTACAGATAGTAGAAAGAGCTGAACCTACACATCGCACGAGGTACCAACGCTTGGTCGGTAAGATAATTTACCTATCCCATACGAGGCCTGACATTGTATACGCAGTTGGAGTGGTGAGTCAGTTCATGCACAAACCTTAAGAAGCTCATTGGGAAGCAGCGATGCGGATCGTTCGATACCTAAAAGGAACTCCGGGACATGGAGTGATGTTTAAGAAACATGACCATATGGACATATACGGATTTACAGATGCTGATTGGGCCGGAAACCCGAATGATCGAAAGTCAACCGCAGGGTACTTCACATTCGTTGGTGGGAATTTGGTCACCTGGCGAAGCAAGAAACAAAAGGTGGTAGCTTTGTCAAGTGCTGAAGCAGAATTTCGAGGGATCAAGAGTGGATTGACAGAGATCCTATGGCTAAAAAGGCTAATGACCGAGTTGGAGCTGATGCCGTCAGGACCCTGCAAGCTCTTCTGCGATAACAAGGCAGCCATCAGCATATCTGAGAATCCGGTACAGCATGACCGGACGAAACATGTTGAAGTCGATCGGCACTTTATCAAAGACAACATTGAAGCCAAGGTTGTGGAACTACCATTTGTCAGATCAGAAGACCAGCTAGCTGATATCCTTACTAAAGCAGTGGACTCTAGAAGCTTTCATGAAGTATTGGGCAAGTTAAGCTTGGATGATCCCCTCACTTAACTTGAGGGGGAGTGTTGGAAAGAAATCAAGGGAAGATCAAATCACAAGAGAATAATCAAGGAGATATGGAATTAATGAAATTACCGTGTAATAAGGCAATATGAACTAGGGTAAATCTTACCTTATTTTGTATGATCTCTCTACTATATAGTAGGCTGTAAATCAATGGAAATAAACAATTTTTTAGAGTGAAATATAAACCATTTCAACACATTTTATAATATGAACTCCACAATCAACTAACGCTACTTTCACCACCTTTTCTTTATCTCTCTCTTACTTTACCAATTATGTATTAAAACTTGTGTCATTTACGATTAGGTCAACTTTTTTGATAATTCATACACTATAATTGTATCAAATTGATAGTATATAAAAAGAAAAATTCATATTATACTAATTTTTTTATCCATATTTTTTCATATGTTTTAAAAACCTATATGAAGTAAAAGTAAATTTTTATTTTAGAGAGAATAGTATAATAAACACAATATATTTCCTTTCTTTTTTGGAGTGAAGAAAAAAACTACTAATTCTTTCTTTTTTCAATTTCCCAAATTCATTCCCTATTCCATCAAGCCATTTGTGTTGGGCCACTAGTGGGCCCAAGGCATACATAACTGGCCCACCCTACCAGTTCCAACTTAATCTCTCTCCAAACAGCAGATCAGTGGGCCCATTTAATCATTGAATGATGCTTCACTACTACCAACTCTAATTTACACACTACATACAAATCCACGATCTCTTTTCATCTTTTTGTTATCCCACTACATCAATTTCTTTTTTTTACGTGTCCAAACACCGACACTAAAAGCATATTAAAATTCATGTATTTTGATATTTTAATAGTCGAAATTGTGTTTGTATAATCAAATTGATGTTTAAATTGAGTTTGTATGATCAAATCAAAGTTCATATACGTTTGGTACTAAATCTATGCTTCTTTCCTTTATTCTTACGATTAAGCGGTATTAAATCTCAGAGAATAGGTTATTGGCTTTGATTATTGAGCATTATTAATTCGGGCTAGCCATCTACAATTAGAGGTAAAAACAAATAATGAAATGAAGATGACCGATAAAAAAGTGGAAAATGTTAACCTAATCAATATATTAAAAACCAGAAATAAACTTGATTAAAATAATACTCCTATATTAATTTCAAATGGATAGTCTGAATTCGGCAATTCAACCCGAAATTATCACATTCTCAATGGATTAACTCGACAAGGATATAAAATATAATAAAATTTGACTCAAACTTATTCATTTTGTACATATTTTCTGTCACGTAGAAAATTATCGGTCCTATATTGCTTAAAAAAAACTCCGATTGTATCAACGTACATCTATTTGTATTCCAATTGAAGAAAACTAAAGTATAGCAATTAAAAGTGACGAATGAATTGAGAAACACCATTCAAAAGAAATAAAATCAAACATAATAAGGAATTTTAATTGTAAGTGAAATTATGAGGCAAATAAAAAAAAGAGTAGTGCTAAATGGCCATATTATGGCCAGCCATAATATTTAAAAATTATTAAAATTTTGTGTAATTAATGTAGAATTGATGAAATTTATGCATCTAGAGAGTAGCAATTTTTTAAAGACTAATATACCCTTAAATATTAAATACTATTTATATAGAAGTAAAATAAATTGTAAGGACATTATATTTATAAATATTATTAAGTGACACAATATACTTCTACGACAAAATTGCAAGGAGTCTTTATGTTATAAACAAATACTCAAATTCAAATTCTCTTTTTTTCAATTTACTATTCTTTGTTGACTTATGCTAGTATAAATATTAGTATTAACAAAAATATTATTTTAATATTTTTCGAAGAAGTGTACTTCAATATTAAAAATTTAATATCATATTTTGATACTATGAATTAATTTATTATATATGTATAATATTCATAATTTATAGTATATAAATTTATAATATAATTTATAGTATATAAATATTATTATTGATTTTTGTAACAAATTACTCAAGAAAAGAGTGGAATAAATAAATTAAAAAGAAACTACAGTTAAAGACTAAGGGTAGTATTGTCAACTGAATTAAGCATTAAATGAGACAATTAAATTATTAATATTCAAAAATACCTATATCTACTGAAATGCCGTTTATGGCCAGCCACATTATGGCCACATAGCTTTATCCAAAAAAAAAACCCTGTTCAAATGGTTATTGACGGGTCCCACTCCTGTCCTAAAACTGCTTCACCACTCTTCGAAACCAATTGGCGCTCGCTACTGCAGCCACTTTGGTTTAAATCAAACTTATAAACAAGATTTGATGATTCTCATTGGGGTCCAAAGATTCCTGTTTTGGCGGGTGTAATTACGCATTTAATCCTCCCGCTAATATTTCCCTCTTTTTTCTGGTGCCAGAGATTCTTGATTAAATCACAGTACAGTAACCCCTAATTAATGCTCACCCTGATTGGCTATACAGCTTAATTGTTTAATTAAATAGCTGTATAAAACGTGATGGAGCAAAAAGGTTATGAAATAAAACAAAATTAATGTGCTGAGCTTCCCCACTTATCCTTTTTGGAGCGAGAAAGTGATTGCCTTGGTGAAGGATTAAAAAGTTTTAAAAAAATCAGTTTTGTAGAGACAAAAGGTGTTGTTACCTTTTGAGAGTGAGTGTTTTTCTTTTCTTGTGTAATTTGCCATAAAACTCTAATCTTTAGCTCCCCACGTTGTTAGGGTTTTGAAAGGCCACAAACCTTGTTGGTTTAACTGTGTGAAATTGCATTTGTTGTGGAATAATTCGAACACCCTTTTTGCCTTTCTTTCCAAGAACCCGGCTTGTGAGAGCTACACTGAGAGTAGAAAGTGAGAAATTGTTGCCTTTTTTAGGAACATTGTTGTATTTTGGGAGCTATTCCATTTTTTGCTCTCAAGGAGGGTGCTGCCATGGTGGTAAAACGGTGACGTTTCATTTGTTTAGATCTCCTTTTTGTGCTGTCAACGGTGTTCTGTTCAGAAAATGTGGTATGGAGATTTGGCTCTGTGTTTGTTCTAGTGAGAGAACACATTTTTAGTGGAATTATTTTATTTTGGTATCTAATCATGTGGTACATTTGTGGATTACAAGATTGCTTTTTGTGGTTGTTTAGAATGAGGATATTTAGGCTTCTTGTTGTGAGTCTTTGCTGTGTCTCCTGCTTAGGACAGCTCCCATCTCAGGACACCTTAGCACTGCTTGAGTTCAAGAAAGGAATCAAACATGATCCAACTGGTTTTGTAGTCAATTCATGGAATGATGAGTCAATTGAAAACAATGGCTGCCCTTCCTCTTGGAATGGAATCATGTGTAATGGCAATAACATTGCTGCTGTTGTTCTTGACAATTTGGGATTGTCTGCTGATGTGGATTTGGGTGTGTTTTCTAATCTCACAATGCTCGTGAAGCTTTCGATTGCAAACAATTCCATCTCTGGAAAGTTAGAACGAAGCCTAGGCGACTTCAAGAGCCTCGAGTATCTTGATGTTTCTGATAATTTGTTATCCTCTTCGTTGCCATCTGAGATTGGTAAACTTGCTAGTTTAAAGAATCTGTCTTTGGCTGGAAACAACTTCTCTGGTGCTGTTCCGGACTCAATCTCTGGCCTCGCCTCGATTAGGTCTCTAGACATGAGCCGGAATTCCCTATCCGGCCCCATACCTTCATCCTTGACGAGGCTGGAGAGTTTGGTGTATCTCAATCTGTCGTTGAACGGGTTCACAAAGGGCATCCCGAACGGTTTGGAGCTGATGAATAAACTTGATGTGCTCGACTTACATGGGAACATGCTCGATGGCAAGGTTGATCCTTTGTTCTTGATGCTCACTAATGCTAGTCATGTTGATCTCAGTGGGAATTTGCTAGTTAATCCTGCTGAGGATCATAAGAAGTTTCTAGGAGGTGTTTCTTCATCTCTTAAGTATTTGAATCTCAGCCACAATCGAATAGTAGGATCGCTCGTTGGTGGTGGCGATGCACAGGCTTTTGGGAGCTTGAAGGTCTTGGATTTGAGCTACAATCAGCTGTCTGGGGAGTTGCCTGGCTTCAATTTCGTTTACGATCTTGAAGTCCTTAAACTTGGCAACAACGGGTTTTCTGGCCCTGTTCCGAACAACCTTCTGAAAGGAGACTCTTTGGTTCTGACTGAGCTGGACCTTAGTAGGAATAACCTCTCAGGTACATTGAGAAAATTGTGAATGTTTAACTTATATTGATAATTTAGGCATGAATTTGTAGTGTTGATTATTGTTGGATTGCCATATGATGTTTAGGGCTTGTTCGGTTTGCTTGATTTGATATGATAAGTTAAGATGTCATCTCGGTTTTATAACTATGTTTTGAGCTTGTAAGGATATTTTTCTTTACAAAACTATCATTTGATTTTCATGTTTTATTAACTATTTATGTTTTTGTGTTTTATCCAATGTTCATAATTTAGGCATGGATTTGTAGAGTTGATTATTGTTGGATTGCCATATGATGTTTAGGGCTCGTTCGGTTTGCTTGATTTGATATGATAAGTTAAGATGTCGTCTCGGTTTTATAACTATGTTTTGAGCATGTAAGGATCTTTTTCTTGACAAAACTATCATTTGATTTTCTTGTTTTAGTAACTGTTTCTGTTCTTATTTTTGATCTAACGTTCATAATTAGGTATGAATTTTTAGTGTTAATTATTATTGGATATGATATTTTGTGTTTGCTTTTCTTGTTTTAGCAACTGTTTATGATCTTATGCACTTGTGAATTAAGTGATGCGAAAGCTACCTTGTTCTACTTGACAGGGCATATAAGTTTGATTACTTCAACGACGTTGCACACTCTCAACCTGTCGTCTAATCAGCTCTCGGGTGAGCTTCCGCTGCTGACGGGAAGCTGTGCTGTGATGGACATGTCAAGAAACAACTTCCAAGGAAACTTGACTAGGTTGGTTAAATGGGAGAAAGTCGAGATCCTTGATCTGAGCCAAAACCAATTGACCGGGCCTATTCCAGAGGCGACGGCTCAGTTTCTGCGTCTGAATCACCTTAACCTCTCGTGCAATTCCCTCAATGGTCCCCTTCCTAAAGCCATCGCGCGTTTTCCAAAACTCGCCACTCTCGATCTCAGCTTCAACGGATTAGGAGGGCCTCTTTTGCCTTCCCTTTTGATGTCCGAGACTCTTGCGAAACTCCACCTGCAGGGCAATGCCTTCTCTGGAACGATCGAGTTCTCGCCTCTCTTTAACATTACTAATCTTCTTGCTATTGATCTCTCTGACAATGGGCTCAGTGGTGAGTTGCCTGATGGATTCGGTTTGATCACTGGACTTGAAAGGCTCAACGTCGGAAGAAACAATTTCTCGGGGTCGTTGCCTAGCTCGTTTGCTAATCTCACGAGGCTAAGCTCGTTGGACATCTCCGGGAACCATTTCACTGGGCATCTGCCAGAGAACTTGTCTGATAGTCTCGTAAGCTTCAATGCTTCTTACAATGATCTCTCGGGTGTTGTCCCGGATAACCTGAGGAGGTTCCCGTTGTCTTCGTTCTACCCTGGCAACTCCGCCTTGCAGTTCCCTAATCCTCCTCCGGGACCGAGACAAGGCCAAGCTGGAAATAATCATCCGAGAACTATCGTTATCGTGGCAATCGTGGTTTCATGTGTGGCAGCCTTGACCATTCTGATCCTGCTTGTCGTTTTCATCCGTCACAAGCGAAAATCCAAGAGGCCGTCCCCTGTTGCGACGACGAAAGACGTCAGCCGCACTTCAACGAATCCATCGAGCGTAGGTGGCCAGGACCGCTCTAGTGGCTTGCACGTTTCGGCCGGGGATCTCGCGAGATCGAGGAAAGGGTCGTCGTCGGAGATAATCGACCCTGAGGAGAAACTGGCGGCATTAACCGGTTTCTCCCCATCAAAGACCAGCCACTTCTCGCGGTCCCCTGAATCCGGTGATTCGTACACTATGGAGAGCCTCTCGAGATTAGAAGCCGGATCTCCCGACCGCCTGGCGGGAGAGCTGTACTTTCTCGACGACACTGTCTCGTTCACTGCTGAGGAGCTGTCGCGAGCCCCAGCGGAAGTCCTTGGACGGAGCAGCCACGGGACGTCCTACAGAGCGACTCTCGAGAACGGGATGCTCTTGACCGTGAAGTGGTTGAGGGAAGGAGTTGCTAAGCAGAGGAAGGAGTTTGCTAGAGAAGCAAAGAAGTTTTCCAACATCAGACATCCGAATGTGGTGGGGCTGAGAGGGTACTACTGGGGCCCCACGCAACACGAGAAGCTCATCCTTTCCGACTACATTTCTCCCGGAGATCTCGCGAGTTTCCTCTACGGTAACACTCCTAGCCTCTATTTTTCGGACAATTTACCGTCTTCTTTTGCTTACAATGTTGTATGTATTCGTAACGTGTGCTTGGCGTGGATGTGGTTCGTGTGATTGCATCGTAAATTTATGAAGCCCGTGATCGACACGGTCACCAATCATCATAGACTTAGATGAGATCTTGATTTCCTTATTAAGTAATGATTGGTTGGTGTTTCACTTGTCACAACTTTCATGGTTTTATGCAGTGTTGTTTTGTGTGTTAAGTAGAGAGAATAAAGTAGAGATATAGTGTTTCCATTATTAGAAATGGGCCATTTTCGTTGCTATAGACATAAAAGGAAAGTGGATCATCTTCGTTGGGACAGATGGAGGAATTATTTTCATAATTGTTTATGTACAATGTGAATTACTTATGGTGTCTCTGTGTTTCCGACTCAACGAACCTATCGTTTGCAGATCGGCCGAGAAAGAAGGGGCCGGCCTTGACGTGGGGCCGCAGAGCCTCAGATAGCCGTAGTAGTTGCAAGTGGCCCTGAACTGATCTCCATTTCGACCTGAAGCCATGCCTCATGGGGGCAACCTCAAAGCAGCAAACGTATTACTCGAAGGGCCCGACCTCAACGCCCGTGTATGCTGACTTCTGCTGCACCGTCTCATGGACCCAATCTGGGCACCAATTGAGCAGATCCTCGATGCCGGTGTTCTAGGCTACCGGGCGCCCAGACTTGTCGCATCAAAGAAGCCCTTCCACCGTCGTTTCAATCAAGACCGTCTATGCATTCGGATGTATAATGCTGGACTCCTAACCGGGAAATGCGCAGGTGATGTCGCCCTCCGGTGCGGATGGGGAGTCGGGCTGTACGGATTGGGTCCGGTTCAAGGTGGCGGAGGCCGGGGATCGGAAAATGC
>NC_056043.1:0-30894 GCF_004379255.2 Salvia splendens | reverse complement strand
CCTACCCTGAACCCTAAACCCTAAACCCTGAACCCTAAACCCTAACCCTTACACCCTGAACCCTAAACCCTTGAACCCTGAAGCCCTAAACCCTAAACCCTAAACCCTAAACCCCTAACCCTAAACACCCTAAACCCCTAACCCTGAACCCTAAACCCTAACCCTAAACCATCCAACCAAGCTGCTCTAGTGGTTGGGAGTTGATATCAAGGAGCTTTCACTTCCTAGGAGGTCGCAGGTTTCGAATCCTAGAAGTGCAAGATTTGGGGATTAATTTCCCTCTTGGGCCTGTGGGCCAGAATGGACAACGAACGCGCACCTACGGGGTAAGAACGCTTCACCTCCAACTGTTAGGTCGAGGGGTCCGAGTTCACATCGGAGGGGTAAGATGGGGAACCATCGTCGATCCTCCTAAAAAAAAAAAAAAAAAAAAAAAAAAAAAAAAAAAAAAAAAAAAAAAAAAAAAAAAAAAAAAAAAAAAAAAAAAAAAAAACCCTAAACCCTAAACCCTAAACCCTAAACCCTAACCCTGAACCCTGAACCCTAAACCCTAAACCCTAAACCCTAAACCCTAAACCCTAAACCCTAAACCCTAAACCCTAAACCCTAAACCATCCAACCAAGCTGCTCTAGTGGCTTGGGAGTTGATATCAGGGAGCTTTCACTTCCTAGGAGGTCGCAGGTTCGAATCCTAGGAAGTGCAGATTTGGGGATTAATTTCTCCTTGGGCCTGTGGGCCCAGAATGACAACGAAGCGCACCTACGGGGTAAGACGCTTCACCTCCAACTGTTAGGTCGGGGGTCCGAGTCACATCGGAGGGTAGATGGGGAACCATCGTCGATCCTCCTTTAAAAGAAAAAAAAAAAAAAAAAAAAAAAACCCTAAACCCTAAACCCTAAACCCTAAACCCTAAACCCTAAACCCTAAACCCTAAACCCTAAACCCTAAACCCTAACCCTAAACCCTAAACCCTAAACCCTAAACCCTAAACCCTAAACCCTGAACCCTAAACCCTAAACCCTAAACCATCCAACCAAGCTGCTCTAGTGGCTTGGGAGTTGATATCAAGGAGCTTTCACTTCCTAGGAGGTCGCAGGTTCGAATCCTAGGAAGTGCAGATTTGGGGATTAATTTCTCCTTGGGCCTGTGGGCCCAGAATGACAACGAAGCGCACCTACGGGGTAAGACGCTTCACCTCCAACTGTTAGGTCGGGGGTCCGAGTCACATCGGAGGGTAGATGGGGAACCATCGTCGATCCTCCTAAAAAAAAAAAAAAAAAAAAAAAAAAAAAAAAAAAACCCTAAACCCTAAACCCTAAACCCTAAACCCTAAACCCTAAACCCTCGGGGAAGCGGCCTATGCCGCCAAAGAGGGACTACTCCCAACGGCCGACCCCACAGAACCGGCCTCCTCCCAACAGAGAGGGAGAGTCGCATCCGGCAGGTCCTAGTAGACAGCCTCAGGGCCCGAGGTTCCAGCCTTTTGCTAGCCAGCCTACAGAGAGGCCACCCCCTGAGGTTGGACTGCCACGGCGTCAGGAGAGGCGCAGCCAGGGCGTGGTGATCAGAGAGCCGGCCCCTGGCCCCGTCTCACACCATGGGCCGTCTTCAGCAGCCGCAGAGGGTTCACAGGCTGCATGGGATGACGGCTTCGTCGTGCCTAAGAAGAAGAATAAGGGCAAGAAGAAGTATAAGGGCAAGAAGAAACAGGCGAACACCACCTCGGCGAGGACAGTGTCAGAGGGAGAGGGACAGCAGGGCATGGAGGCAGATGAGTCCTCGTCAGGGAATGGGCGGGGCTCTAGATCCCGATCGCCTTCTATTACACGTGGATTCGGTTATGGGCCTCTTGCGATGGTTTTGCATGGTGATAACATGTTCGGGACTTTAGAGGATTTTCCCTCGGATGATGCCGAGGTTGAGGTGGACAGCGATGATCACCAGGACCATATGATTTGTGAAGTTCCGACCACGAGGCTTGAACCTGACGATCCGGTGCTGCTGTACATTGGACCCACTTCCCCTCCCGCAGAGGGTTCATCAAAGAAGGCGAGGCTTTCGGCCTCGGGAGCCTACTGAGTTTCCCATGTCTTCTCACTTCATGATCTGGAATGCCCAGGGGATAGCGAACGCTACTACCCAGGGCACTTTCAAAAATATGATCGATATGTATAGTGTTTTGTTTGCCGCGGTGCTTGAGCCCCAGACGGATCCCCGGCCTTCTTTCTTTAGTAGGCGATTTGGGTTGCAGTTTAGGTGTTCGAACACAAACGGCAAGATTTGGATCTTTTCTCACAGGGACTGGCAGGTCGAGGTCATTGACGACTCTGAGCAGGTCCTTCACGTCAGAGTTTCTGCTGCGATATTCCCTTTTTCAATCTATCTCTCCGTAGTGTACGCTAAGTGCTCGAGGGAGGGGAGATACGATCTGTGGAATAAGCTCAGGGACATCTCTCTAGCCACTGACGGGGCCCCCTGGCTTGTTGGTGGTGACTTCAACATCTTCTTGTTGGAGGAAGAGAGACAGGGCAGCACGACAGACAGGCACGGAGAGATGATGGACTTCGCCGACGCCGTAGCAGACTGCCAGCTACTGGACCCAGGCTTTGATGGCCCACCGTTCACATGGACGAGGAGTGGGCTCTGGGAGAGATTGGACAGAGTTCTTCTTGGGGAGCACTGGACGACCGCCTTTGCTGCTACTAGGGTGACTCATTTGCCTAGGATCTCTTCAGATCATGCCCCTTTGCTTGTGCGGTGCCAGCTCACGGCTCAGATTCCGAGGCCTTCGTTTAGGTTTCAGAACATGTGGGTTAGGCATCACACTTTCAGGGATGAGATTGCCAGAGTGTGGACGGCGGAGACGGGCTTCTTCGGCATGCTTAATCTTCAGTTCAAACTCAGCAGAGTTAAGGGTTTTCTCAAGGGATGGAACAGGGAGGTCTTTGGGAACATCTTTGAAAAGCTGAGGGAGGCAGAGGAGGCGGTTGCCGCTGCGCAGGCGGCTTACGACGGGGACCCGACAGGAGCCCACAGGAGTGAGCTTAGCCGTTGCACCGCCCTCTACATACTCCGTACTAGGATGGAGGAGGATTTTTGGAAGCAGAAGGCTGCCATTCGGTGGGCGGCAGAAGGCGAAAGGAACTCCAAATTCTTCCACGGGTGGGTGCGACAGAAGCGGGTGAAGTCCCGGATTCACGCCATTCAGGCAGGAGGACAGACTCTCACGTCGGAGGAGGACATCAGACAGTCGGCGGTTGACTACTTCCAGCGGCTTCTCACGTCAGACGTTGAGCACTTGGAGCAGCCGGACCTTGACCTCTTGCGCGGTCTCCCAGACTCCGTGGACCGCGAGGGCCTCTGTGCAGTTCCTGACTACGATGAGGTGAGGGCGACGGTCTTTGACATCAGTGGGGACAGCGCCTCGGGACCGGATGGCTTCTCGTCTCTTTTCTTCCAGCACTGTTGGGACATCGTAGGAGCAGAGGTGGTGGCAGCAGTGGCGGACTTCTTCTTAGGAGCTCCCATGCCTCGCAGCTTCACGGCCACGACCATCATTCTCTTGCCGAAGAAGGCAAACCCGGCGACCTGGGCAGAGTACAGGCCGATCAGCCTTTGCAACGTGACCAACAAGATCATCTCCAAGATCTTGACATCGCGTTTGGCGCCGCTGCTTCCTCAGGTTGTGGCGCCGAACCAGAGCGGTTTTGTAAAGGGTCGTTTGCTTAGTGATAATGTGCTCTTGGCTCAGGAATTGATTCACGATATCGGCAGGTCGCTCATTCAGAAGGCAAAGTCGCCTAATCTGGCCCTTAAGCTAGATATGGCTAAGGCCTATGATCGAGTGCAGTGGCCTTACCTCCTCCTGGTGCTTGAGAGGATGGGATTCCCGCCGGGGTGGGTGAGTATGGTCGATCGATGCATCTCTTCTTGCTGGTTCTCAGTGCTAGTGAACGGGGCTCCGGCAGGTTTCTTTCAGTCTACGAGGGGACTTCGCCAGGGAGATCCGTTATCGCCGTCGCTGTTCGTGCTTGCTGCTGATTATCTTTCGAGGAGCTTGAACAGGCTGGTTGACACATATCCCGATATGGAGTATAGATGTGCTAGGCGCGCGCCAGCCATATCCCATTTGTCTTATGCCGATGACGTTATCATTTTTGTCAGGGCGCACAGACAGTCCGTGGAGAGGCTGGTTCATTGTCTCGAGCACTATTCTGCCGTGTCGGGTCAGATGGTGAACAGGGGAAAGAGTCATTTCTACCTCTTTGAGAAGTTCGACGCTTGGGCCGCTGAGGTGGCAGAGGCGAGTGGATTCCAGCAGGGATTTCTCCCTTTCACATACCTTGGTGTCCCTATCTATAAGGGGGGGCTGAAGGCCGGCTACCTTTTAGATATCCGACAGAAGATGGTGGACCGGATTCACAGCTGGTCTCACAGACATCTTTCTCTTGGAGGGCGCCTCGCTCTGATCAAGAGCACCCTTGTCACCATCCCTCTTCACATATTCCAGGTCCTGAAGCCGTATCAGTACTGGATGAGAGAGTTGGAGCAGATCTTGGCCCGGTTCTTTTGGGGCACAGTTGGGGAGCAGAGGAAGATCCACTGGGTTAGCTGGAAGAAGAAGATTTGCCTGCCGTTGGATGAGGGAGGCCTCGGCATCCGTCGTTTCCGCGAGGTCGTCAAAGCTTTCAGCATCAAGCTCTGGTGGAGATTTCTCGCGCAGGATTCACTTTGGGCGCAGTTCACCATGCGCAAGTATTGCTTCCATGCAGGTCGTGCTTTCATTTCTCCTTACTCTGTGCATGATAGTCCTATCTGGCATCGTCTCACGGACATTAGGGGTCAGGTTCATGGTCTCATTAGGTGGTCCCTAGGCGAAGGGCGGATTAGTTTCTGGGATGACGTGTGGGTCGGGGATCTCCCCCTTAGGACCTATTGTCCGCCCGGGACTGATCTTCCTGCTGCTGAGGTTTCTAGGTTCTGGCATGATCATACTTGGCATGTTGAAAATCTGCATGATTATCTGGCTTTGTATGGTGTGCCTTTGCATGTTTTGGATCTTATCAGGGCTGTCCCGATTGAGGTGGGCAGGCGGGATGTGATGCGATGGAGCCTCACTGGCGATGGCGAGTTCTCGACGGCCTCAGCCTGGGAGCTCATTCGGACACGGTCCCCTAGACATTTCGGACTTCGCATGGTTTGGAATGCTGGGCTGACCCCTACCATCTCTGTCTTCATCTGGCGCCTCCTCCTCCACAGGCTCCCTGTTGAGTGTTATGTTCAGGCCCGTGGTATCTCTCTTGCATCCAAGTGTCTCTGTTGTGTCTCTTCTATTTCAGTCGAGTCGTTTCAGCATTTGTTTGTGTCGAGTCCTCTGGCGAGATCGGTTTGGGATTACTTTGATGGCTGGTTCCCTTACATCAGCACACACATTCACACGTGCACTGACATTGCACTTAGATTAGGTTTTTGGTGGAGGTCCTCTCACAGGGCCACCGCCTTGCACATTAGTTTCATCATTCCCTGTTTGGTATACTGGTTTATCTGGACGGAGAGGAATAGCTGCAAGCATCGCGGCATTTCTTTTCGTTCTTCACATGTTATTTGGCAGGTTGTTCGGCACCTGCGGATCTTGGTGGCGGCGGGTGTGCTAGTCCCCCTTCATTGGCGCGGTTGCACCCCGGCCGTTGACTTCATGCCTTTGGCTCCTCCTCGCCGGCGAGTTCTGAGGTCCCTGCAAGTGCTTTGGCATCCACCCGACGATCCTTGGGTGAAGCTGAACACCGACGGGGCCTTTACTAGCTCGACGGGACAGGCAGGCGGTGGGGGAGTGGTTCGGGGCTCAGACGGTTCTCTCTTGGGTGCCTTTTGTACGCCTCTCGCAGCTGGGTCGGCCTTCGAGGCGGAGCTATTAGCTCTTCTTCACGGGCTGACACTGGCTATGCAGTTCTCCTCGCATGTCTGGGTCGAGATGGATGCGGCAGCAGTGGTCGCGGTGTTCGCTTCAGGACGCAGAGGAGCAGCGGATGTGAGACATCACATGGCTCGCATTCGTGCTTTGGTGATTTTTGATATATACAGGTTGGGGGTCCGCCTTAACCCCCCGCCTAAACCCTAAACCCTAAACCCTGAACCCTAAACCCTAAACCCTAAACCATCCAAGCCCCTTGGCCTAGCGGGAAAGGGTGCTGGATACCGCGTCCATCCTGGAGGTCTCGAGTTCGAACCCTGGGTGGCGTAATTTGCTTTCCTCCTTGTTATAGGAGTTGATTTGTAATTTCCTCCTTCATATATGATATAAATATATGAAGTTAATTTAAAAAAAAAAAAAAAAAAAAAAAAAAACCCTAAACCCTAAACCCTAAACCCTAAACCCATCCAAGCCCCTTGGCCTAGTGGTAAAGGGTGCTGGATACCGCGTCCATCCTGTAGGTCTCGAGTTCGAACCCTGGGTGGCGTAATTTGTCTTTCCTCCTTATTATAGGAGTTGATTTGTAATTTCCTCCTTCATATATATGATATAAATATATGAAGTTAATTTTAAAAAAAAAAAAAAAACCCTAAAAGTGCTGAAACACAGCCGAACATCAATTTTGGGCGGTCTATGGCTGATATTCTTAAAATGGGGCAGCCGGCAGAGGGTCCTATCATCTTGGACCGGGAAAAGGTGGATAAACGAGGCGAAGTCCGCATTGTCGAAGGTAAACCTTGTTTATTTTTTTCGGCTAATGAGACTTCTCTTCTTGCAGGCCGTTTAGGTCCCGCCATCGTCGGCAAATTTTCACACTCCATCCCCCCTGCCCACCAAATCCAAAAGTCGCTAGGTAATTTAAAATTAGAGGGTGCTATGTCATGGAATTTCTTAAATGCTAAACATATTTTTATTCAACTTTCCGACATGCGTGACTATGTGAAAATTTTAAATGGTCCTAATAATTCGCCTGTTTGGTATGTTGAGCATCACCCTATGCGTGTCTTTAAGTGGACCCCCGATTTTGACCCCTTTTTTGAAATCCCTATTGTGGCTATTTGGTGTAATATTCTTGCCTTACCTGTGCATTTGTTTGAGGAGTCCTCGTTGGTTGCTATTGGTGAGATGCTTGGTAAGCCAGTCCAAGTTGATCGGGCTACTATTACTAGATCTCGCGTCTCCTTTGCTCGGATTTGTGTCGAGGTTGATTTGTCGCGCCCTATTCCGGAGGAGATAGATATTGATATTGCAGGTAAACATGTGACACTTAAGGTGAAATGGGACAAGATCCCTTTGTATTGTAACGAGTGCAAGCACGTGGGGCACTCGGCGATGTCATGCTACGCTTCGGGGAGGCGGCCTATGCCTCCCAAGAGGGACTACTCACAAAGGCCGACCCCACAGAACGGGCCCCCTCCCAACAGAGAGGGAGAGTCGCATCAGGCAGGCCCTAGTAGACAGCCTCAGGGCCCGAGGTACCAGCCTTTTGCTAGCCAGCCTACAGAGAGACCACCCCCGGAGGTTGGACAGCCACGGCGTCAGGAGAGGCGCAACCAGGGCGTGGTGATCAGAGACCCGGCCCCTGGCCCCATCTCACACCATGGGCCTTCTTCAGCAGCCGCAGAGGGCTCTCAGGTTGCATGGGACGACGGCTTCGTCGTGCCTAAGAAGAAGAATAAGGCCAAGAAGAAGAATAAGGGCAAGAAGAAACATGAGAACAGGACCTCGGCGAGGACAGTGTCAGAGGGAGAGGGTCATCAGGGCATGGAGGCGGATGAGTCCTCGTCAGGGAATGGGCGGGGCTCTAGATCCCGATCGCCTTCTATTACACGTGGATTCGGTTATGGGCCTCTTGCGATGGTTTTGCATGGTGATAACATGTTCGGGACTTTAGAGGATTTTCCCTCGGATGATGCCGAGGTTGAGGTGGACAGCGATGACCACCAGGACCATATGATTTGTGAGGTACCGAACACGAGGCTTGAACATGACGATCCGGTGCTGCAGTACATTGGACCCACTTCCCCTCCCGCAGAGGGTTCATCAAAGAAGGCGAGGCTTTCGGCCTCGGGAGCCTACTGAGTTTCCCATGTCTTCTCACTTCATGATCTGGAATGCCCAGGGGATAGCGAACGCTACTACCCAGGGCACTTTCAAAAATATGATCGATATGTATAGTGTTTTGTTTGCCGCGGTGCTTGAGCCCCAGACGGATCCCCGGCCTTCTTTCTTTAGTAGGCGATTTGGGTTGCAGTTTAGGTGTTCGAACACAAACGGCAAGATTTGGATCTTTTCTCACAGGGACTGGCAGGTCGAGGTCATTAACGACTCTGAGCAGGTCCTTCACGTCAGAGTTTCTGCTGCGATATTCCCTTTTTCAATCTATCTCTCCGTAGTGTACGCTAAGTGCTCGAGGGAGGGGAGATACGATCTGTGGAATAAGCTCAGGGACATCTCTCTAGCCACTGACGGGGCCCCCTGGCTTGTTGGTGGTGACTTCAACATCTTCTTGTTGGAGGAAGAGAGACAGGGCAGCTCGACAGACAGGCACAAAGAAATGATGGACTTCGCCGACGCCGTAGCAGACTGCCAGCTACTGGACCCAGGCTTTGATGGCCCACCGTTTACATGGACGAGGAGTGGGCTCTGGGAGAGATTGGACAGAGTTCTTCTTGGGGAGCACTGGACGACCGCCTTTGCGGCTACTAGGGTGACTCATTTGCCTAGGATCTCCTCAGATCATGCCCCTTTGCTAGTGCGGTGCCAGCTCACGGCTCAGATTCCGAGGCCTTCGTTTAGGTTTCAGAACATGTGGGTTCGGCATCACACTTTCAGGGATGAGATTGCCAGAGTGTGGACGGCGGAGACGGGCTTCTTCGGCATGCTTAATCTTCAGTTCAAACTCAGCAGAGTTAAGGGTTTTCTCAAGGGATGGAACAGGGAGGTCTTTGGGAACATCTTTGAAAAGCTGAGGGAGGCAGAGGAGGCGGTTGCCGCTGCGCAGGCGGCTTACGACGGGGACCCGACAGGAGCCCACAGGAGTGAGCTTAGCCGCTGCACCGCCCTCTACGTACTCCGTACTAGGATGGAGGAGGATTTCTGGAAGCAGAAGGCTGCCATTCGGTGGGCGGCAGAAGGCGAAAGGAACTCCAAATTCTTCCACGGGTGGGTGCGACAGAAGCGGGTGAAGTCCCGGATTCACGCCATTCAGGCAGGAGGACAGACTCTCACGTCGGAGGAGGACATCAGACAGTCGGCGGTTGACTACTTCCAGCGGCTTCTCACGTCAGACGTTGAGCACTTGGAGCAGCCGGACCTTGACCTCTTGCGCGGTCTCCCAGACTCCGTGGACCGCGAGGGCCTCTGTGCAGTTCCCGACTACGATGAGGTGAGGGCGGCGGTCTTTGGCATCAGTGGGGACAGCGCCTCGGGACCGGATGGCTTCTCGTCTCTTTTCTTCCAGCACTGTTGGGACATCGTAGGAGCAGAGGTGGTGGCAGCAGTGGCGGACTTCTTCTTAGGAGCTCCCATGCCTCGCAGCTTCACGGCCACGACCATCATTCTCTTGCCGAAGAAGGCAAGCCCGGCGACCTGGGCAGAGTACAGGCCGATCAGCCTTTGCAACGTGACCAACAAGTTCATCTCCAAGATCTTGACATCGCGTTTGGCGCCGCTGCTTCCTCAGGTTGTGGCGCCGAACCAGAGCGGTTTTGTAAAGGGTCGCTTGCTTAGTGATAATGTGCTCTTGGCTCAGGAATTGATTCACGATATCGGCAGGTCGCTCATTCAGAAGGCAAAGTCGCCTAATCTGGCCCTTAAGCTAGATATGGCTAAGGCCTATGATCGAGTGCAGTGGCCTTTCCTCCTCCTGGTGCTTGAGAGGATGGGATTCCCGCCGGGGTGGGTGAGTATGGTCGATCGATGCATCTCTTCTTGCTGGTTCTCAGTGCTAGTGAACGGGGCTCCGGCAGGTTTCTTTCAGTCTACGAGGGGACTTCGCCAGGGAGATCCGTTATCGCCGTCGCTGTTCGTGCTTGCTGCAGATTATCTTTCGAGGAGCTTGAACAGGCTGGTTGACACATATCCCGATATGGAGTATAGATGTGCTAGGCGCGCCCCGACCATATCCCATTTGTCTTATGCCGATGACGTTATCATTTTTGTCAGGGCGCACATACAGTCCGTGGAGAGGCTGGTTCATTGTCTCGAGCACTATTCTGCCGTGTCGGGTCAGATGGTGAACAGGGGAAAGAGTCATTTCTACCTCTTTGAGAAGTTCGACGCTTGGGCGGCTGAGGTGGCAGAGGCGAGTGGATTCCAGCAGGGATTCCTCCCTTTCACCTACCTCGGTGTCCCTATATATAAGGGGGGGCTGAAGGCCGGCTACCTTTTAGATATCCGACAGAAGATGGTGGACCGGATTCACAGCTGGTCTCACAGACATCTTTCTCTTGGAGGGCGCCTCGCTCTGATCAGGAGCACCCTTGTCACCATCCCTCTTCACATCTTCCAGGTCCTGAAGCCGTATCAGTATTGGATGAGGGAGTTGGAGCAGATCTTGGCCCGGTTCTTTTGGGGCACAGTTGGGGAGCAGAGGAAGATCCACTGGGTTAGCTGGAAGAAGAAGATTTGCCTGCCGTTGGATGATGGAGGCCTCGGCATCCGTCGTTTCCGCGAGGTCGTCAAAGCTTTCAGCATCAAGCTCTGGTGGAGATTTCTCGCGCAGGATTCACTTTGGGCGCAGTTCACCATGCGCAAGTATTGCTTCCATGCAGGTCGCGCTTTCATTTCTCCTTACTCTGTGCATGATAGTCCTATCTGGCATCGTCTCACGGACATTAGGGGTCAGGTTCATGGTCTCATTAGGTGGTCCCTAGGCGAAGGGCGGATTAGTTTCTGGGACGACGTGTGGGTCGGGGATCTTCCCCTTAGGACCTATTGTCCGCCCGGGACTGATCTTCCTGCCGCTGAGGTCTCTAGGTGTTGGCGTGATCATACTTGGCATGTTGAAAAACTGCATGATTATCTGGCTTTGTATGGTGTGCCTTTGCATGTTTTGGATCTTATCAGGGCTGTCCCGATTGAGGTGGGCAGGCGGGATGTGATGCGATGGAGCCTCACTGGCGATGGCGAGTTCTCGACGGCCTCAGCCTGGGAGCTCATTCGGACACGGTCCCCTAGACATTTCGGACTTCGCATGGTTTGGAATGATGGGCTGACCCCTACCATCTCTGTCTTCATCTGGCGCCTCCTCCTCCAGAGGCTCCCTGTTGAGTGTTATGTTCAGGCCCGGGGTATCTCTCTTGCATCCAAGTGTCTCTGTTGTGTCTCATCTTTCTCAGTCGAGTCGTTTCAGCATTTGTTTGTGTTGAATCCTCTGGCGAGATCGGTTTGGGATTACTTTGATGGCTGGTTCCCTTACATCAGCACACACATTCACACGTGCACTGACATTGCACATAGATTAGGTTTTTGGTGGAGGTCCTCTCACAGGGCCACCGCCTTGCACATCAGCTTCATCATTCCCTGTTTGGTATACTGGTTTATCTGGACGGAGAGGAATAGATGCAAGCATCGCGGCATTTCTTTTCGTTCTTCACATGTTATTTGGCAGGTTGTTCGGCACCTGCGGATCTTGGTGGCGGCAGGCGTGCTCGTCCCCACTCATTGGCGTGGTTGCTCTCCGGTTGTTGACTTCATGCCTTCGATTCCTCCTCGCTGGCAAGTTCTGAGGTCCCTGCAAGTGCTTTGGCATCCACCCGACGATCCTTGGGTGAAGCTGAACACCGACGGGGCCTTTACTAGCTCGACGGGACAGGCAGGCGGTGGGGGAGTGGTTCGTGGCTCAACGGTTCTCTCTTGGGGGCCTTTTGTACGCCTCTCGTAGCTGGGTCGGCCTTCGAGGCGGAGCTTTTAGCTCTTCTTCACGGGCTGCCACTGGCTATGCAGTTCTCCTCGCATGTCTGGGTCGAGATGGATGCGGCAGCAGTGGTCGCGGTGTTCACTTCAGGACGCGGAGGAGCAGCGGATGTGAGACATCACATGGCTCGCATTCGTACTTTGCTCGCACAGATACAGTTCATGTTTTCTCACATCTATCGAGACGGCAACCGGCCAGCAGACTTTTTGGCAAGTAGGGGTTCCAGACCCCTGCCATCACTTTCTTTGATGCGGATTCAGCGCCTCGGTATTTGAAGTCGCTCGTCAGGATGGACCAGTTGGGCTATCCGAACTTCAGATTCAGATATCGAGATGTATGACTACTTCACATGGTTCATGGCTTTGACTTATGTTTTCTTGTTTTCCTTTGGATTTGGCCATTTTTTTGCCATCATCCTTGTTATTATTTTGATATATAGCTTTGTTATGTTTGTTTTCTCGTTAGTTAGATGGTTAGTACCCGGTCTGCGGGGATACCATAGTAGCGTTTTTAGCTCTTGTGATTTGTATCTCTCGTGCGGACCGAGTCACTTTTGGGCTTGGTTGATGTATGTTCTTATGGTGATTTTTGATATATACAGGTTGGGGGTCCGCCTAAACCCTCCGCCGTGATGGTGTTTTGAGAAAAAAAAAAACCCTAAACCCTAAACCCTAGACAAAGAGTGTATCCAAGCCCCTTGGCCTAGCGGTAAAGGGTGCTGGATACCGCGTCCATCCTGGAGGTCTCGAGTTCGAACCCTGGGTGGCGTAATTTGTCTTTCCTCCTTGTTATAGGAGTTGATTTGTAATTTCCTCCTTCATATATATGATATAAATATATGAAGTAAATTTTAAAAAAAAAAATCCTAGACAAAAAGTGGGGATACCATAGTAGCTTTTTTAGCTCTTGTGATTTGTATCTCTCGTGCAGACCGAGTCACTTTTGGGCTTGGTTGATGTATGTGCTTATGGTGATTTTTGATATATACTGGTTGGGGGTCCGCCTAAACCCTCCGCCGTGATGGTGTTTTGAGGAAAAAAAAAACCCTAGCTTTGTTAGCTCTTTTCTTTTGTATCTCTCGTGCGGACCGAGTCACTTTTGGGCTCCTCTGATGTATGTTCTTTTGGTGATATTTTATATATACAGGTTGGGGGTCCGCCTTAACCCCCCGCCGTGATGGTGTTTGAGGAAAAAAAAACCCTGAACCCTAAACCCTAAACCCTAAACCCTAAACCCAGTATCCAAGCCCCTTGGCCTAGCGGTAAAGGGTGCTGGATACCGCGTCCATCCTGGAGGTCTCGAGTTCGAACCCTGGGTGGCGTAATTTGTCTTTCCTTCTTGTTATAGGAGTTGATTTGTAATTTCCTCCTTCATATATATGATATAAATATATGAAGTTAATTTAAAAAAAAAAAAAAAACCCAGTATATATAAATTTCCACCTTCAATCTCATATGATACAAACATCAAGCATATTCTTTTATCAATACATATAATCAGAAACAATATATATAACATAATTTAAAAACAAACCATTTCATATTCATATGCATATGCCACTCTATTCAGTTTATTATTCTCTAACAGTCAAGCTTGGTATCTGCCCGGGATTCCTCTATGACCCGAAGGTCTCTCTGTAATTGGACTCATAGGTCCCTCTGTATTTGACCCGAAGGTCCCTCTGTATTTGGACTCATAGGTCCCTCTGTATTTGACCCGAAGGCCTCTCTGTAACTGGACTCATAGGTCCCTCTATAATTCAGATCCAGTACAAGGCTGTCACAGATCCTCTTTAATCACATGATTCATGTACTTTCAATACCATATGTAAAACATCAATTACATATATATCATTTACAACATTATATCCGTTGCACCAATCATATCCATATCATATTCCATCAAATTATCCACCATATCTAAACAAACATGTCCATTTCAGCAATCAAATATTCATATCATATTCGACCATCAAAATCAAATAATTCACTTCAATTCAACATATAACAATCAATCACATAATCTATGTAAAACTAAAAGTGTGATTTATACACACCTGTTTATGATAGATGATCTAATCAAACTCCCGACTGTCTTCTAATTTACCACCCTCGATCCTATTAATATGAATTGCAAAATTTTGATCGGTTAAATATGCAAATATACATAAGTACATAGTTGGTGATCAATTGTAACATAACATATGTACGCATACGTTTATCTCATGAATCTACTCTTCTCAAACCATGTGCGTTCTGCTCTCCCGTTCGTCCCTTTTCTTTTTCTAATTTACACCCTTTTCCCTTTTTTTATTTTTTTTACACTCTTGTATGTGTATATATATACGAGCATACTAATGGCGGCTAATTAATCCACTTGTATATGGTTTCAATAATCCACCAGGACACAAGACATGCAGTAATTCATGGAATTACACATGCCCTTATCTATTTTACATATACATTATATACGTGTAGTTTAATGAAATTTTACACGCCCTATACTAACCTTTTGTTAAATGGATTCACGTTCTTGAAGTTAAAATAGAATATTACATATATCTTTGCTATAATTAATTATACAAACAAGTGTAAACAAAAGTCATAGTAAAATATTATTAAAACAAATACATAAAGAAATTTAGTTAGGCTATTAGTACGTATACATTTATAAATACATGCACACATTATTACACATATACATGCATTTAGAATAACTATTTAGTATTTAAAGCAATATTACATAATATATGTAATTGATTTTATTACTATACATATTTTTCTTTTCAAGAATCATAACCTTAAGTATTACTATCTATGGTATCCACTTAATATTCCATGACACATATAATTAACTAAAATATATATGTTAATATGCAAAATGATGCATGTTTCGGGTTAGGGATGTCACACAAGTATTATTTCCATGCTGGTCGTGCTTTCATTTCTCCTTACTCTGTGCATGATAGTCCTATATGGCATCGTCTCACGGACATTAGGGGTCAGGTTCATGGTCTCATTAGGTGGTCCCTCGGCGAAGGGCGGATTAGTTTCTGGGACGACGTGTGGGTCGGGGATCTTCCCCTTAGGACCTATTATCCGCCCGGGACTGATCTTCCTGCCGTTGAGGTTTCTAGGTTTTGGCGTGATCATACTTGGCATGTTGAAAATCTGCATGATTATTTGGCTTTGTATGGTGTGCCTTTGTATGTGTTGGATTCTATTAGGGCTGTTCCGATTGAGGTGGGCAGGCGGGATGTGATGCGATAGAGCCTCACTGGCGATGGCGAGTTCTCGACGGCCTCAGCTTGGGAGCTCATCCGGACAAGGTCCCCTAGACATTTCGGACTTCGCATGGTTTGGAATGCTGGGCTGACCCCGACCATCACTGTCTTCATCTGGCGGCTCCTCCTCCAGAGGGTCCCTGTTGAGTGTTATGTTCAGGCCCGCGGTATCTCTCTTGCATCCAAGTGTCTGTGTTGTGTCTCTTTTTTTTCAGTTGAGTCATTTCAGCATTTGTTTGTGTCGAGTCCTCTGGCGAGATCGGTTTGGGATTACTTCGATGGTTGGTTCCCTTACATTAGCACACACATTTACACATGCACTGATATTGCACTTAGATTAGGTTTTTGGTGGAGGTCCTCTGATAAGTCGTATTCTAGGCCTCGGTTACTGGTCAGTATGACAGGTTTAAATGATTATATTTGCAAAGCAGTTGCTCAAAGTGTGCAGGATAAGTGTTCTGGCCAGTAGGGAAGTTCCGGAGTGTTCGGGTAGAAAAAGCGCCAGCATGGTCTCATACTGATCCGTATACGTGCTAAAACGGCTTGAGATGAAGAAGACGGATAGCTGGGACGGATTACCCACAATTAAGGGCAAAGAAGTCAAATTGCAGCGAGGATTTACCCTAAAATCAAGGGTAGCCTCCCTATAAAAGGTAGCCAAGTTGGAGAGAGAAGGAGCCTTGGAGAGACTTCAATTCACCATCATCTTTAGGTAGAGAGTTCTCTCGGTAATTTCAGTCTTTCAGCCGTGTCCCACTTCTTGCCTCGCCGAGCCATGATCACCTGACGTTCAGAATGTTCCCGAGTTCCAGTCATCGTCCGTTCCAGTTAGCTAGATCGTAGTTCCAGTCAGAGATTTTATCGCCCGGAGTGGCAAACAATCTTTAAATTGCTTTCGTAGTTTAATTAGTTCTCCGTCTTTACGTTGGATTTCTGTTACATTTTGGGATTTTGTTGTTTTGAAATGCTTGCTTTGGATATCCGAACGTGTTAATGCTATGAAGTTGATTTCCGTTTCGTTCATTGTAGTGTTCTTTTCTTTCCTTGTCTAGTTAGCTTAGATCTAAGATTTCTCGGTGTTTTAAGTGCTAAATCTCTAAATTCTGTTACGTAACAAATTTTCTTTAGGATAGGTAAACAAGTACTATTTGATCTGGAAGTAGATCGTTGCATGCAAGGCTTCGTTTTATTTTCTGAATCGATCTTTCATGTTGACCAGCATGCAGAAGTCCAGTTTCAGCGTTTGATTTCAGATTTGATTTCTTAGTTTTAGATCTGTGTTCGCGAGTTGTTAATCTGCGTTTGCCGGGTTGGATCTGGAATTGTTATCTGAGTTTAATTTGTGTTGTTGGAGAAGATGATGTCTACATCCAGATTGGGGACCACCTTACTTTTATTTACTTTTGCTTTCTTTTGTCCTTCACCTCTGGTTGTACCTGCAGATCTGTCAGCCTAGTCACCACTACCTCCACTACACTCTGAATATTCTGTTTAGCCAAAAATAGAAATACCGTCCTTTCCAAACAATTTCTGTTACACCATGTCCCCTCATTTCCACGTACACAGTTGCATTCCATGATCTGCTCCCCCATCCTAGTCAGTAGGACGCCACCCTTTAATTACTCGCCTAGGTAGAAACTCAACCAGAGCGTGGTAGCTAACCAACCCTCCAAAACATCACCGCAGTAGTTTAAACGCACCATCTCTGTGGGATTCGACCCTTACCTCCACTATACTGATCAGTAGAAGTGGGTTGAGGAATCTTTGAAGACGAGGTCTAGGCTTAGTTAGGATCTTTATCCTGCCAGTAGGATATATCCTCACTTGAACGACACCTACGCACCACGTAACCTCTTCAAATGGCGCCGTTGCCGGGGATGGATGGCGTTTTAGATACTATTGTGTGTGATACTTTGGCGTAAATATTGTGTATAATTTTTTCTCTTTTTCTTTTGTTTCAGTTTATGAGAAGCAGTTCGGATCCTAATCCGTGGAAACCGAAGATACTTCAGCGAGGATCCATACTTGTGACCACTCGTTCTGGCCTGTCAACAACTCTGTCTGACCTAGACACGAGTAGCGACGAAGAACAGTACACCATAGAAGGACCAATTCCCGTGGAGTTGCCACTGTTGGAAGGCAATCCAGGAATGGCTGCCAACATGGACGAAGATCCAGAGATCGGTACGCTGAATGCGCATACCGAAGGAGAACCACCGCAAGCTATCGTGGTCACCCCGGGACAGACTGCTTGTGACGTGAAGCCTCATGTCATAGCGATTCTACCTACATACTGCGGGAAAAGCTATGAAGGGCCGTATGAGTTCCTTCACGAATTTTGTAAGATTTGTAGAGCGCAGAGAAGACCAGCAGGAGCGACTGAAGATGATTATAGGCTGAAAGCTCTGCCATTTGTGCTCAAGGGGGAAGCGAACACCTGGTTCATGCGCTTGCCCCCTGACTCTATTGAGACTTGGGCCGACTTCAAGTCAGCATTCCTGGGCGAGTTTTTTCCGTCATCTAAGACAAGCGCACTGAAGAGAGAAATAACGAATGTGAAGCAAGGATATGACGAGCCCTTGAGCGACTATTGGGCAAGATACATGGGTCTTTTGGAATCGTGTCCCAACCATCGCATGGCGGACATTGAAGTACATCATACTTTCTACGAGGGCATGAACGCGGTAACCAAAGACCTGGCCAATTCATCTTCGGGAGGAAGCTTCACGCAATTACGGGTCAGCGAAGCAAAGAGAGTCCTAAGGAAGCTACTGAATGCAAAGAAAGAGTATGACCATTCAAGGGAAGGATACAACCGAGAGCGGGCTGCTGTTGCATCGACTACTGATCAGGAGAACAAGCTGGAGCAGAAAATGGACTTGAAGATGGATGAGCTGAAGAAGTCACTTTTGAGTGCCATCGAGAAGAGCACTCCACCACCTCTCCCAACTGGAAACTACAAGGGTGCAGAGCAGGGGAATCAAGGGGCCCAATACGAGCATCCGAATGACTTGATCAGTACGGAGCAAGCTAACGCTGCTGGGTATTTTAACCAGAATGGGAATTGGATCCAGGGGAGACAACGGGACGCACCATGGAGGGACCACCCGAATTTTCGATGGGGAGAAGGGAACCAAAACCAGAACCAAGGTCAAGGCCAGAACCAATATAACCCTTACCCGAACCAAAACCCTAACCGTGGACCAGCAAACCCAGACTTCCAGCCCAACTGGTCAGGAAGAAACCAACAAGCCCAAAACCATAACCCACAAAGCTCAAACTCGAACCCTGTTTACGTGCCACCCCATCAGAGAAATTTCCAAAACTACCAAAATCAACCAAACCAAGCATCCCAACACCATCAGAACCAGAATCAATTCCAAGCCCAGCACCAGAATCAATATCCTCAAGATCAGTACACTCCTCCTGCCCAATATAACCAATACCCGCCTAATCAAGGACAGCAAACCTTCCAGAACTATCAACACCAAGGGCCGGGTCATTTCCAAAACTCGAACAGGCCGAGGAGATCCGTTGAGGACATGATGAGTGAAATGCTAGCATCACAACAGAACATCAAAGGAGAATTGCAAGCCCATAATGAGGTCGTGCAGGGGATGCAAAATGCCCAGAAAGAACATAAGGCGAACATGGATATGATGAATAGGCAGTTAGCTCAACTGGCCAGTTCGATGGGTGATTTGAAGGGAAATGCAGGAAAACTCCCATCTACAGTCCAAATGCCCGAGAAGGCAAATGTGAGTAAGGTCACGTTGAGGTCAGGAACTACTTATGATGCACCTCAACCGAAACAGCCGAGTGAAGGATCGAATGGAACGAAGATAGGAGGCGAGACAATTTCAGCTGAGGAAATAGGGAATTTCATGCCTCGAATGCAGGATCCATTCTTCCTGGATGATACACCAAGTATAAGAGGTGAACCCGATGCCTTACTGACCAGGAAGGAACCTCCTCAAGAGAAAAATCCCAGAATGGAGGCTCGGACCCAAGAGCTACCAAAGAAAGTTGCTGAGGAACCCGTAGAAGAGAAAAAAGGGGAGAAACCATTCCCATTCCGATTTGTTACAAAGAGGAAGAAAGAGAACCCGGTCGACTACTTGTCGATTTTTGGAAGGTTGGACGTCACCATACCATTCCTCCAAGCCGTGAAACTACCCCCGCTCGGAAAATTCATTAAGGATTTCATAGCCGGGAAAGCTAAAAAAGATGGACAAATCATGGTGGAAGGGATCGCATCCGCAATTGTGCAAGAGAAACTGCCGCCCAAGAGGGCCGATCCAGGTATGTTCACTTTACCCATAACTATAGGGGATGTGAAAGTTGAACATGCGATGTGTGATCTTGGAGCTTCCATTAATGTCATGCCATTATCAATCTATAACCGACTGAAAGGAGTGAGGCTGTCAAACACTAGGGTGTTGATCCAGCTGGCTGATAGGTCGTGCATAAGCCCTGAGGGAGTTTTAGAGAACGTGTTGGTTAGAGTACAGGAGTTCACATACCCTGCTGATTTTTATGTGATCAAAATGAGTGAGCATGAAGCGAGAGAGTCTAGTGGAGTCTTGTTAGGGAGACCTTTTTTGAGAACGGCTAAGACAATAGTGGACATGGCCGAGGGGACTATTTGCATTGATTTTAATGGTGAGAAGTTTACTTTTGATATAAATGATGCCATGAAGAAACCCATTGATTCTGAAAATCTATGCTTTGTTGATGTGATTGACCCTCTAGTCCAAGATTTTCTTGAGACCGAACTATTACAGGAAAAACTCCAGGCTTTAGATGCTTGTGATCAGGCCGACGAAGAAGCTGCTGCGTGGTGTGATTTGATCAGTAGCCAGGGGTTGACCGACGAAGAAATAGAAGGAGCGATCAAGCAATTCTGTCAAAAGTCGGCGTTCATTGGAGCCGCAGGGGCCAAGCTTCCAGTCAGTACAGAAGAACCTTCAGGGGAAGACTTAAAGAAAGACGGGGAGGCCCAGAAAAACCCTCTACCCGAAGACACACTTCCACCCCAAGTCGAGCTAAAAAAGTTACCATCGAACTTGAAGTATGCCTACCTCGGGGAGGAGAACTCATATCCCGTAATCATCAACAGCAGTCTCACAAAAGAACAAGAAGCGCGGCTACTGGCTGTGTTGAATAGGAATAAGAAGGCAATCGGATGGAGCCTTACAGATCTAGTAGGGATAAGCCCCGACGTTTGCATGCACCACATCAGGCTAGAAGAGGGAGCGAAGGCTCATCGAGATGCTCAAAGGAAGGTAAACCCTAACATGCGAGAGGAAATTTTAAAGGAAATCTTGAAGTTGTTGTCGCTAGGGATTATCTATTCAGTGCCGGACAGTGAGTGGGTCAGCCCGATCCACATGGTTCCAAAGAAATCCGGGATCCAAGTTGTCAAGAATGAGAGGAACGAGCTGATTCCAACAAGGCTGGTCACGGGTTGGCGAATGTGCATCGACTACCGGAAGCTGAACAACGCAACAAGGAAGGACCATTTTCCTTTGCCTTTCATCGACCAGATATTAGAGAGATTAGCTGGAAAAAAATTTTTCTGCTTCCTAGATGGGTACAGCGGGTACTTCCAAATTCACGTGGATCCTGAGGACCAGGACAAAACCACTTTTACTTGCCCGTTTGGAACCTATGCATACCGTCGCATGCCTTTCGGTTTATGCAACGCTCCAGGTACGTTTCAACGATGCATGATGAGCATATTTTCCGATTTGATTGAGGAGTGCATAGAAATATTTATGGATGACTTCACGGTTTACGGAGACTCGTTCGACTCTTGCCTTCATCATTTGGACATAGTTTTGGAAAGGTGTCAAGCAAAGAGTCTGGTTTTGAACTTCGAGAAGTGCCATTTTATGGTCACCGAAGGGATAGTCCTAGGACACGTAGTCTCAGAAAGAGGTATCCAGGTGGATCGAGCCAAGGTGGATGTCATATCCAAATTACCATTCCCTACTGATCAGAAGGGAATAAGGGGTTTCCTGGGACATGCTGGATTTTATCGAAGATTTATAAAGGATTTCTCCAAAATCGCCCAACCCCTTACCAGACTGCTTCAAAATGATGTGGAGTTCGTTTTTGATGAGCAATGCAAGGCAGCTTTCGATCTTCTCAAAGAAAAATTAGTATCCGCACCTATCATACGAGCTCCTGATTGGAACCATCCTTTCGAAGTAATGTGCGACGCCAGCGACTTTGCGGTAGGGGCCGTGCTGGGTCAGAAGATCGATGGAGGAGGCACGTAATTTTTTATGCGTCCAAGACTCTAAATCAAGCCCAGCGGAATTACGATACCACCGAAAAGGAGATGCTGGCAGTGGTGTTTTCTTTTGAGAAGTTCCGGCCATATTTGCTGGGATCTAAGGTCGTAGTATACACTGACCATGCAGCCCTTAAGTATCTAGTTACCAAGAGAGAATCAAAACCACGCTTGATCCGATGGGTACTCTTGTTACAAGAATTTGATTGGGAGGTGGAAGATAAGAGAGGAGTCGAAAACAAGGTGGCAGACCATTTGAGCAGAATAGTGCAAGAAGGAAACAGCGAGGAGGTGCACGACAAGTTTCCAGAGGAACACTTATGTGAGGTGATTTTTGCACCCAGAAAAATTGATTGGGAAGAAGTGTACAAACTTACTGGTCAGAATGATGCAGCAAAAGGAAAAGAGAAGGTAGGGCAGGAGCCATGGTATGCGGACCTGGCCAACTACCTAGTAACTGGAGAACTTCCAGAGGTACCAAGTGTTACCAAAGCCCAACGAATGAAGATCAAGAGTGAGGCAAAATATTATTTTTGGGACGACCCTTACCTATGGAGGGTAGGATCCGATCAAGTGATAAGAAGGTGCATTCCTGACTGGGAACAGCGGGATGTGTTGACCCACTGCCATTCGTTAGCATGTGGAGGGCACTTCGGATCCAAGAAGACGGCAAGGAAGATTCTGGATAGCGGCTTTACTGGCCAACTCTCAACAAAGATGCATACGAGTTCTGCCGGAGCTGTGAGCGTTGCCAACTGACCGGTGGAATATCTGCCCAAGATGAGATGCCGCAAGTACCGATTATTGTTTGTGAATTATTCGACATATGGGGAATGGATTTCATGGGGCCTTTTCCCTCGTCCTATGGCAATCTGTATATCCTAGTCGCGGTGGATTACGTCTCCAAATGGGTAGAAGCGACGGCCACAAGTACGTGTGAAGCAAAGGAGGTGGCCAAATTCTTAAAGAGTCACATTTTCAGCCGTTTCGGAGTCCCAAGGGCGATCATCTCTGATCAAGGTACACACTTTTGTAATCGTACAATTGAAGCTTTAATGAAAAAGTACGGTGTGCACCATAGACTTTCAAGCCCCTACCACCCGCAAGCTAACGGCCAAGCCGAGATCTCTAATCGAGAGATAAAGAAGATTTTGGAGAAAACTGTAAATCCTTCTCGGAAGGATTGGAGCGTGAGATTAGAGGATGCTCTCTGGGCATATCGAACAGCCTACAAGACCCCCATTGGTATGTCCCCTTACCGAATAGTTTTTGGAAAAATGTGCCACTTACCTGTAGGGATCGAGCACCGAGCATACTGGGCAGTACAGAAAGTGAATATGGATGCTACAGCCTGTGAGGAGGAAAGGAAGCTGCAATTACAGGAGCTTGAGGAACTTAGATTGGAATCTTTCGACTCGGCCATGTGGTACAAGGAGCGAACGAAATTATGGCATGATAGAAATCTGAGAACCAAGGAGCTCCATGTTGGCCAGAAAGTACTACTCTTCCAGTCGAGATTGAAGTTAATGCCCGGGAAACTCAAATCTAAGTGGACAGGACCGTACATCGTAACAGCCCTCCGAGCTAATGGAGCGGTGGAGATTTCAGGGAGTCTTTCTAACTCTGAGCCTTTTGTAGTGAATGGACATAGGTTGAAAATCTTTAGGGATAATAGTGAGGTGGGGGTAGTGGATGAAATTCCACTACTACCACATACTAAGGTCACATACTGATTAGTAAGATAGGAATTTGGAATTCCACGTGGCTAGTTTCATTTTGATAATATTCTGCATATACTGGCCAGGTAGGATTCCAACTTACCTAAGGAGAATGTAAATACTGTATATACGTAATTAATTTTTGCATGCTTGAAAATTTTCTAAAAATCCAAAAATATATTTTCGGGCCTTAAATTTAGGTTGGGGTACACTTTGACCAAGAGATTACCTATTTAGTGTCACTCCAATTTGTATTTAAGTGCCATTTTGAATTATTTTCCGTAATAGGTAAGTATAGAGGGAAATTGTGGATAGGACGTAAATTTGAATTAAGCGTGTGCAGCTTTTGCAGGGTGGCAGTGCTGGAATGGTGTGGAGCAGAGAGAGTACACACGCTAGCCAATCAGGAACCAACGCCTGTCGCCCAACCACTTTTCACATGAAGCGGCATGACCGGTAACCACTGATAGCCGGTTGAAACCACCTGCAACTGCCATTTCTAATCCGAACTAAACCAACCGACCCTCCCTTTCTCCCTAAAAACCCTCATTTCCAAAATACCTTTCAAGAAATTCTCCTCTATCCCTCTCACAGAAACCATCGTTCTCAAACCAAACCCTAATTTCTACCGTCAAATCACAAATTACAGTCATGGGTAAGAAAGCTATCGCGAGGAAAATCAAGCCCCCGTCGTGCGAACACCCAAGATACGCAGCCGCTGCGAGAAGAAACCCCGGAGGCCCAACCACAGTCGAACCAACCACCCGCACCGACTGCTCAACCGCCGGCCACTATTTCTTTGGATGCCGTAATGGTATTCCTTCGCCAACAAGACCCGACTAGGGACTGGACGGCGGCATTGACCAATTTCGGCCACACGGGGGGCATAGGAACCGCACCCAGTGGAATTCCTCATGCACAGGTCAGACACGCAGAACTACAGTCGGAGGAAGGATCTCCCTCAGCCACCGCGGCATCGGAACCCTCGGTACCAGATTCGGCAGACCTGGAAGCTATCGCCGCGTTTTACAGCTCCGACTCTGAGGAGCGAAAGAAAAGGTCCAGCCAAGTAAGGGAAACCCAGGGAGAGAGTGGCGGAGCAAAAATGACGCCCGAGAAGGACCCAGTATTTCAAGAAGTAAGACGGCCAGAGATAGATCTGAACGAATCAGCCAGGAAACAGGGCCTCATGACGGACGAGGAGTTTGACTCGATAATGAACAGGGTAAACCGAAGAGAGGAGACAACTGACTTGGTGGCTGAGGGTCTGGACCTCGCACCAAGATCAGTAGGAGCGAATGAACAAGCTCTTAGAGAACCCATACCGAAGGATAAGACATCCCAGTCAGAAGGAGAAGAGGAGAGGGAAAAGCAGAGTGAAGCCAAGGAAGCAGGAACAGAGACAACAGAACCAGAGGTAGAGGCATCCACCCTAGTGGCACCTCCGGTAGTTAAACCGATCCCCGTCAGAAGGAAACTGGTAGTGAAGACAGGCTCCAAGGCAGAGCCACCCAAACCGCAGAGGAAATCGCAACGTTGTTTGGGTAAGTGGGCACCCAACAGGGCGAAACCGAACACGGCGGAGGATCCCCTAGAGATCGTGAGCGACGACGAACCCTGTCCGGCGCAAGAGGATCAGGGTGTGGAAGCCGAGCGGGTGGCTGAGGGACTGGACCTCGCACCCGAGTCAGTGAGCCCCGAACAATTGGAGAAGGAAGATGCCAAGAAAGAGTGTAGCTCCACTACCCAGGAGACGCCACCAACCGAGGCGGAAGAGGAAGCTAGATACCAAGTAGAAGGAAAAGAAAGGGCAAGACCGTTGTGGAGGAAAAATCAAAAACCAAAAGAATGCGTACCCCGAACACAGGCATAGTGATCACTGAGACTGCCCGGAGGACCCCATCAAAACCGGCAGACACAGAGCGATAGTGAGTACGAGGCCAGTGAAGAATCGGAATCAGATAGCGACACAACCATGGAAGAGGAGGAATACAAGGAGCGGGAACTCCCCAACGATCATCGAGAACTGTTGCATCCACCTGCCGAACCACTCCGGTATAAGCGTTGGACGGTGGAACTCACGGATGACGTTGTGGAAGAGATGAAGTTGTTTGACGACAAGAAGCTCCAGTCAGTTTACCGCACAAAGAACGCAAAAGGCAAGAAGGTTAAGTGTGGAAAGGTATTCATCTCCCATCCTTAGATGAATTGCAAATTAGTGAATCGTTCTAGCCCTTTTGCATGAGTTGGGTTTTGAATGGTTGTTGAGGAATGAGAAGTTAAGTGTCCCGGTCGATTTGGCCAAGGAGTTTTTCGCAAATTTTCGATTCGAAGTCACAACTGATTTGGATATAGAGTGTGTTAGCTTCAGGGTATTTGGAGGAGAAAATTAGGATGAATCTGATTGAGTGGACTGTGAGGTTGGGTATATGCAGTTTGGAGGAGGCAATAGGACTTGAATGGAGAAACAGGGAGCGGGGGGATTTCCCCGCCGGCATGTGGAATTTGAGCCCCAGTCGGCTTGGGAGGAACTTTACTCACCCCGGAGCAGGGCAGTTCCAATCCACGATCTCCCGATCGATCCACCTTAGCGACCCCCGTTTTACGCCTGGTTCAACTTTTTTTAGACTACAATCTTTTGGGGCAGTCTAATTCTGCAGTCCGGACATCAATGACGGAGTTGTACCTTATATGGTGTGCAAAAAGGGCAAGAAGCTGCACTTAGGGTTCTGGACTGCATACACATGTCACCTCGTCGCAACTCACCCAGCACGGAATATTTCCCTCTGCATATATTGGGAATCTTCATGAGGAACAACATCACCGTTTCAGAGGACGAAGACCTAACCCCACTAACGATGGTGAGCGCCCCAGGATTGTTCGACACCCCTCTGTTCGTCCGAACGAACACGGTGTAACATGAGGCAGGGGCGTGGGCCCCACTTTTATGCGATGGGAGAAGAGGCAATACCACTGCTCGGATAGCAACAGCTCAGGAAGCACCAGGACATGACCAGAGGCGAGACAGAATTGAACAATCTGTGGAAAAGATGGCTGAGGAAAAATAGACAGATGAGGGAAGAGATGATTCGTTTAGCGTCAGCAATGGAAGAGGTATTGAAGGAGTCTGCGGAGCAGAGAATACTGACTCAGAGGGCAAGCCGCTCTAGAAAGGACAGTCACTGAAATGGCAGAGGAGAATCAGCAATTGAAGGCAGAGGTGATCAAGCTGGCAGGAATTGTGGAAAGGATGTTGAAGGGCTCTGCAGAGCAGGATATGATGCATCAGAGGCAGGCGGCCATGGAAGCTATCGTATCAGATCTCGGGGAGGAAAACTCCAAGATGTAAAAAAGCAATGAACAGAATGTTAGCCAGTATGATAACATCTTAGAAGAAATGACCTACCTGAGGAAGGAGCAAGCTGCAGGACCGAGTGGCCATGGTGGGCCGGACTGATGAACCACATATCCAAGAAACCGGAGTAGCAGATGAGCAAGAGACAGCGGACGCCGAGGTGCCGGCAAGAGCCGAGGAGCCGGCGAAGGAAATGAAACTGGAACGGAAGAGGAAAACCCGAAGGAACCACCCTGCCCCACGAAGGAGCAGGCTACTTCGATAGACCCCCCCCCCTACTGACCAAGTTAGTTTTTTTTTAAGCTTTTTTAACTTTCGTATTTTTGTTATGTTGTGGTATTCGGTTAGGTAGTATAATCTGTGTTTGCGAGCAAACCCCACTTCATAACACTTAGCCTATTCCATAGTCTAAGTGTGAGAAGTTAGGGTTTGTTTCTTGGTAGCATGTTTTCTGTGTTTCTTTTGTATATACGTGTTTCTTTGTTTAGTGGATTTTGTCCGGTGTTCAAACCTCTCCCACTTAGCCTATTCCATAGCCTAAGTGTGAGAAGTTTCTGTTTGAGTTGTTATTTTTGTTTGTTATTTTGTTGTCTGTGTGTCTACCATACTGGCCAGTACTTTTTTTTTCCACTTCACAGCCTTATCTGGGGCAGACACTTGTGAAGTAGGAGGGGGGACGTAATGGCCAGTATGATGTATATATGTGTGTTCTGTGTTTGTGCTCGTTTTGTGTTTTTTAGGTCTAGTTTTTTTTTATGTTGTGTGCTGATTTGGGCTTAAAACTCAACCGTCCTGAGCTGGAGGTGAGGGGAATTGAGGGAGATAAGACAAGCTGGAAAACCGAAACCACTCTCCTTAGTACCTCCTGACCAGTATAGATGATGTGAGTATGAGAGAAAAGCCCACACTTAGAGCCAAACACGAAAGCCCTCTAAAATGTGAGTTATAAGCCTTAAAGTGGAACCACTTTCCACATACACTTAAAGAAAAGAGAGGCTGCCACAATTTGCCTAGGGTGAAGTGATCACGGGTAGCAAATACTGAAGGCAGTAGGAACCCCCCCCCATAAAAAAAAAAAAAAAAAAAAAAAAGAAAACCACCACTTTAGAACCCTTTTTTCTTAACCTTTTATACCCAGATAAACACCCCTAGCCCCTGGGACTGTGTGTAAGGCATGAAACAAATGGAGCTTACTGGCCAGGAAGAAGTGTGAAAAAAGCAGAAACCAGCTGGGCAGGAAAGTTAGAAGAAAATCGACCAGGGAGACATTCCAGGTCCAAAAAAAGAAGGGATAAGGGTGGCGAAGCCACGAAAAAAAGAAGGAAGAAAGAAAGAAAAGAAGAAAATGGTCAGAGATTTGACCACACAAAAAAAATGAAGGAATAAGGGTGGCGAAGCCACAAGAAGCCTACTAACCAGTTGGAAACTCAAGCCAGAAGCACCAGCTAAGAAAAGCAACTGATCAGAAGCCTGATGCACACAATCCCCCTTCATAAATTAAATAGAAGTTTTTGAACCTTAGAGCCTTAGGAACATCTACCCAAAACACTACAACCACAACAGCCCCGTTACAAGCCTTAAAGTCCTTCAGTAGCTGCACGTGAGATCTAAGTCCAAAGCAATTGTGGTTGAGCATGATGAGAGAATTCAGTCCTAACGTTCCTGGTGAGGTGCGAGTGACTGAGTGAACCTAGTGGTTGACCGAGAGTGTGGGCGATCTTGACAAGCAGATGTACTGACTGGGAGAGAAAGGGGGGGGGCGGCAGAAGTTCAAGGCTGTCTAAGGCCGGATTGCACCTGATCCCGAGGGGAGGGATGGTTGAAAATGTAGCCCAATCTGTTAGTGTTTTATGTGTTTCTGTGTTTGTGTTTGTGTTTTCTTTCTTCTTCGTCGTTGTAGTCTAGAGTCCAGTTTTAGGTAGAGTCGGGCAGGGAAGTAACCAGGCTAGAATGCGACTTATTGCTTTTTGTTTGTTCTTCACGCTTGAGGGCAAGCATGTGGTAAGTGTGAGCAGTTTGATAAGTCGTATTCTAGGCCTCGGTTACTGGTCAGTATGACAGGTTTAAATGATTATATTTGCAAAGCAGTTGCTCAAAGTGTGCAGGATAAGTGTTCTGGCCAGTAGGGAAGTTCCGGAGTGTTCGGGTAGAAAAGCGCCAGCATGGTCTCATACTGATCCGTATACGTGCTAAAACGGCTTGAGATGAAGAAGACGGATAGCTGGGACGGATTACCCACAATTAAGGGCAAAGAAGTCAAATTGCAGCGAGGATTTACCCTAAAATCAAGGGTAGCCTCCCTATAAAAGGTAGCCAAGTTGGAGAGAGAAGGAGCCTTGGAGAGACTTCAATTCACCATCATCTTTAGGTAGAGAGTTCTCTCGGTAATTTCAGTTTTCTTTCAGCCGTGTCCCACTTCTTGCCTCGCCGAGCCATGATCACCTGACGTTCAGAATGTTCCCGAGTTCCAGTCATCGTCCGTTCCAGTTAGCTAGATCGTAGTTCCAGTCAGAGATTTTATCGCCCGGAGTGGCAAACAATCTTTAAATTGCTTTCGTAGTTTAATTAGTTCTCCGTCTTTACGTTGGATTTCTGTTACATTTTGGGATTTTGTTGTTTTGAAATGCTTGCTTTGGATATCCGAACGTGTTAATGCTATGAAGTTGATTTCCGTTTCGTTCATTGTAGTGTTCTTTTCTTTCCTTGTCTAGTTAGCTTAGATCTAAGATTTCTCCGTGTTTTAAGTGCTAAATCTCTAAATTCTGTTACGTAACAATTTTCTTTAGGATAGGTAAACAAGTACTATTTGATCTGGAAGTAGATCGTTGCATGCAAGGCTTCGTTTTATTTTCTGAATCGATCTTTCATGTTGACCAGCATGCAGAAGTCCAGTTTCAGCGTTTGATTTCAGATTTGATTTCTTAGTTTTAGATCTGTGTTCGCGAGTTGTTAATCTGCGTTTGCCGGGTTGGATCTGGAATTGTTATCTGAGTTTAATTTGTGTTGTTGGAGAAGATGATGTCTACATCCAGATTGGGGACCACCTTACTTTTTTATTTTGCTTTTGCTTTCTTTGTCCTTCACCTCTGGTTGTACCTGCAGATCTGTCAGCCTAGTCACCACTACCTCCACTACACTCTGAATATTCTGTTTAGCCAAAAATAGAAATACCGTCCTTTCCAAACAATTTCTGTTACACCATGTCCCCTCATTTCCACGTACACAGTTGCATTCCATGATCTGCTCCCCCATCCTAGTCAGTAGGACGCCACCCTTTAATTACTCGCCTAGGTAGAAACTCAACCCGAGCGTGGTAGCTAACCAACCCTCCAAACATCACCGCAGTAGTTTAAACGCACCATCTCTGTGGGATTCGACCCTTACCTCCACTATACTGATCAGTAGAAGTGGGTTGAGGAATCTTTGAAGACGAGGTCTAGGCTTAGTTAGGATCTTTATCCTGCCAGTAGGATATATCCTCACTTGAACGACACCTACGCACCACGTAACCTCTTCATCCTCTCACAGGGCCACCGCCCGCTTGCACATCAGCTTCTGATTCCTGTTTGGTATACTGGTTTATTAGACGGAGAGGAATAGCTGGAAGCACCGCGGCATTTCTTTTCGTTCTTCACATGTTATTTTGGCAGTTGTTCAGCATCTGCGGATCTGGGTGGCGGCGGGGTGCTAGTCCCCTTAATTGGCGCGTTGCACCCCGGCTGTTGACTTCATGCCTTTGGCTCCTCCTCGCCGGCGAGTTCTACCGGTCCCTGCAAGTGCTTGGCATCCACCCGACGATCCTTGGGTGAAGCTGAACACCGACGGGGCCTTTATCACCTCGACGGGATAGGCAGGCGGTGGGGGAGTGGTTCGGGGCTCAGATGGTTCTCTCTTGGGGGCCTTTTGTACGCCTCTCGTAGCTGGATCGGCCTTCGAGGCGGAGCTTTTAGCTCTTCTTCACGGGTTGACATTGGCTATGCAGTTCTCCTCGCAGGTTTGGGTCGAGATGGATGCAGCATCAGTGGTTGCGGTGTTCACTTCAGGACGCAGAGGAGCGGCGGATGTGAGACATCACATGGCTCGCTTCGCACTTTGATCTCACAGCTGCAGGTCATGTTCTCTCACATCTATCGAGAGGGCAACCGGGCAGCCGATTTTTTGGCAGGTAGGGGGGTCCAAACCCCTGCCATCACCTTCTTTGATGCAGATTCAGCACCTCGGTATTTGAAGTCGCTCGTGAGGATGGACCATTTGGGCTATCCGAACTTCAGATTCAAATATCGAGATGGATGACTACTTCACATGGTTCGTGGTTTTGATTTATGGAGTTTTGTTTTCCTTGGATTTG